>NC_043764.1:19158030-19250530 GCF_902148845.1 Salarias fasciatus | reverse complement strand
ATTTACTTTAATATGTTATTTCTTTTTCAATACAAGTCTATTATGTTTCTAAATTTCAATATATTTAGGTAATACTATGTTAGTGCTGGTTTTACAGTCTTGACACATTATTCTTATGAAAAAGAAATGAAATGTGGTCAAAAAACATCTCAAAAACGTTATAGGGAAAAAAAAAACAGGAGGTAATCTTAACATCTAAGTAAATTTGTCTCCAAATACCAGGGCAGCATTGAAAAGATTTTACAGTCAGTGGGCCTTTAAAGAGGGGCGAACCCAGCCTCAGTCACATACTCTAAAAGCCATTATAAGAAAGGACAAGTAATCCCAGCCTAATGGAGCACGTGCAGCATTCACAAGGTGTCAGATACAGGCTTCCGTCTGAAATTAAGAGACTGAGGGCTGGTGGTGAAAAGGGCAGCGAGCTGAATCAAAGCGGAGCTGCGGGGTGAGGAGGTCAGCTGGCTGGGAGTGCATGTCACCAGCCTATTGGACATGCCCGCGCGCTCCATCAGCAGGTGTATAAATATGTGTCATGTTTCACACTTGCATGTCCGCGGGGACGGCCGGCCCAGATGGGATTTTAAATGCTGCTTTTCATGCGGTATCATTTAGTAGGTTAGTTCACCCCTCATTGGTTTGCCATCTGGTGCCCTCTCAGCCTGCGATAGGAAACATTCACACTGGAGTCTCGACGCTCCCGAGCTCCCTGCCGGAGTCTCTCCAGCAGTTTGCACCACAGTCAGAGGGGCAATCCCTCCAGCTCAACTGCTCCAATGAGGAAAATGCACTTTTCTGATTTTTTTTCAAGCGGCAGGCTGAGTGATACCGGGAAACACGTGCGGAGTTCTAAAACTACAAGCATGGAGGAAAAGTTAAAACGCCAACAAGTAGACGGCGTGGCATCACTCAGAATAGTTCCAGAAAAACTTCACATCCAACATGTAAGTGAGTCTATTTCAATCACGCTTACCTTAGAGTGGGGGAATTTGCCGAATCACTCCTTTAAGCTTTGTTTTCTTGCACTTTCCAGAATAATTGGAGGTTTAAAAAAATCCACGTCTGCGTCCTTTTCTTTCTTCTGCGCGTTTTTCCCATCCCGACGCGTCTGTCCAAAACATTTTTTTTTTCACTCCAGTTTTTCTTTCTGTTTCTGCTCACAGTCCACGACTTTATTCTTCTCCTATGATCCCCTCATTTGCGGAAGGCGTCGGGCTTTGGTCGTTAGACAGCCAGCCACTGCTCCCTCCCTTTATTGACGGGCTCCCTTTATCACAATTTGCCAGATTTGCAGGCGGCAGCTCGCTGGCCTCACCTCCCGCGTTTGGACCTGATCATGCTGCTTATATTAACCCCCCCATATGTTCCTGTTTTGCACCTCGATCATACATTTTAGTGGCGGCGGGGGGAGGAGGGGTGTTTTCGTGTGTATGTGAGGAGGGGGTCACATTTTATTTATTTATTTATTTATTTATTTATTTATTTATTTATTTATTTTACGTTGCTGGTCTCAGAGGAGTCTCAAATCCCGTTTCACAACGTAACATAAAAAAAGAGAAATAATTCACTTTGAAAAAAAAATAAAATAAAATCCGAGCCACGTTTTAAGGAAGAATTCGAAGTCTTTGTTTTAAACAGTTACTCCATCATAAAACTTGCGTGCCTTGCTCAGAGGGCGCGAAAGGAAACGTGAATACCTCAGTGTCAATATTTGGATGGAACGGAAAGCGTGAAACAGTTGGAAATATTAAAAACAAACACGCGGCAAGTGCGATGTGAGTGCAGCCTATAGATGAGGAAGAGGAGGAAGAGGAGGGGGGGAGGAGGAGTGGAGGGGGGAGCGACTTTGAGATGACATTGAGGCTGTGTAGATGGGAGTTGAGTCTCTGGTTGTTGATGTTAGACAGTCGCACAAGGAGAAGCGGCTGCTGCCCGTGTTGATTCAGCCTCCTCCTCCTCCTCTTCCTCCTCCTCCTCCTCTTCCTCCTCCTGGTCTTCAGCACTGCTCCCCGCTGGACAGCTCCTGCCTGGACACCTCTAACGCTGCATGGTCCCTTTAAGTCTTTTAATGGAAGTAAAATCCATTTATGTTTCAAGAAATATTGGGAGTTTACAACTTGACCCGCAGGAGGAATCTACGGATACCTCGTTTCGAGATTTGTGGCAGGCAGCGCGTCCTCGGCGGCACAGATCACAGATTCATTGTGAGTAAACTGGGTGCTGAATTCTTGCGTCCGTCTGTGCTTGTGTGCGTATTTGAACTCCCATACAAACGAGTCTGGTGAATGCATGATTCTTTTTTCTTTCTTTCTTTCTTTTTTCTAATGGTTGAGGCGACAGCCAGCGTGATTTAATTGTGAATGGGGGGCTGTTAATATGTTGCTGGGGTCAGTGTAATGATTGCCTGATGATCCCTGAACCTACATGATAAATCCAATTAAATGTCGGGTTGATTTGCTGTTTCCTCGTCTGTGGGATGTTGCAAATGTGGAGACGCATTCTTGTGCGTTCAAACACTCGTGCTGGTTCTCAAAACGATCGGATAGAATGAAGATGCTATTTGTGGAGCCAGATGCGTAAAGCTTTTACGCATTGGACATCCCTTTGTCTTTATTATGCGTTTTGTGTTCCAGTTTGTTTGAGACCTCTCTGTATCCCTGCTCCTTTCATTTCTGTATGTGGACAACTGTCAGGAGAATCTGTAGGTGGTAACTGGTGGACTTCATTGTGCTTAATTCTCATAGGCTATTTGCTTTTGCTACGGTGCGTCTTGCGCTTGAAGTGCATGTTTGGATTTTGCAAATTCTCTCAAAGTTTTCCTTTATTATTTATGTACGTGATGCCAGTCTCTCATCTCTTTTTCAGACCTACATATTTGCAGATGTTGAATAGGCAACCGCGTCAGCTAATCTGTTTTTATATGTAAATACTACAATCATGCAATCAGTTTGCGTGCGATCTGTCGTCTTTTCTTTTTTTTAGTTGTGGAGACAAGTCAGGATGACTTTGCCATCGATGGTTTGTGGTGTTTGTTGAATCTGATATGAATGAAAATACTGCCACGGTTTCAAATATGTGAAGACGCGTTTTGAAATGCACATTTTGAAGTTGAACAGTGTCTATTTAATTTCATTTGGCATTGTGATGTGTGGATAAATGAGTGTAAGATCAATTTTCCTTCCCATTTCTCCCATAAACGAGCATTTATTTTTTTCTGCGCTTAAAAAAAAAAAAAGAAAAAACATAAACAAATCAGCAACCAATTACTCTATTCACGATTCCAGGTTAACGGCGACTGACGAGCCGTGTGAGCACAGGCTTCATCCTCAGACATTCGGTCCAAAGGTTAGGTCTCAAAACCGCGAAGCTGCTGTCTACGTGGACTGGTGCTGAAGCCTCCCGTCCGACTGCCAGGACCTCTGCCAAATCCAGAGACATGGCGACGAACGGCACCAAAACGGATGGACAAGTCACAGAACTGAACGAGGTGGCCGCGAACAATGACAAACCCAAGTCGCTGGACGTCAAACCCGAGAAGCAGAAAAAGGAGTTACCTGATAGAGAAACATGGGCGGGAAAATTTGATTTCCTCCTGTCGTGTGTGGGTTATGCAATTGGACTGGGAAACGTGTGGAGATTCCCCTATCTCTGTGGAAAAAACGGTGGAGGTAAACATTATTTTCACAACTCATTTTTTCTTTCTTTTTTTTTTCCTTTTTTTTTTACGCACACGGCGCGGGCCCTTTTGCGCTCCGCGCTGCACATAGTCGGTCTCACCTAACTGACCGTGTCGATGACATGAAAAGAAGGAAAGCCTCCTACACATGCAGGACTAATTAATTGACGTGGTGTTGCGGTGTTTTAAGTATTGCGTCATGTTGTTTGTGCTCAGCACTGGCTGCCTTTGCAGATGCCTAACTTGGTGTACTTCTGTCCATCCAGGTGCCTTCTTGATTCCCTATTTTTTGACCCTCATATTTGCTGGGGTACCCTTGTTCCTACTGGAATGCTCCCTTGGTCAATACACCTCCATTGGAGGGCTGGGAGTGTGGAAATTGGCTCCTATGTTTAAAGGTATATGAAATATTTAATCCATCCTAAGATTGAAATTCATTTTGAGCATAAAAGTCAATAATAGAAGAATATTTATGGTGTCTGTTGCTCTCATTGAGATAATTATGACCAGGATTTATAGAGGCCACATAACACACACACACACACAACCTAATTCATTTCTTCATGATAGGTGTGGGCCTTGCAGCAGCTGTCCTGTCCTTCTGGCTCAACATTTACTACATTGTAATCATTGCTTGGGCCATTTACTACCTGTACAACTCCTTCACCGCTGTAAGTATTCAGCGTGCTCACTTGATTCACTCAAATCTGAAATCACATCAGGTCAAGGCTGTTCCCTTTAACTGTGATAAGATTCTGCAAATCCTCTGTGTTATCAAGAGGGAAAAAAAAACCAAACAAACGAAACATTTTATTTGTTTTTCAGGACCTTCCATGGAGCACGTGTAACAATCCATGGAACACAGATAAATGCTATACGAACTACAGCATTGCAGATACCACCAATCTCACCAGTGCGGTGCTAGAGTTTTGGGAGTAAGACACTGACGGCCTCCTTTTGCTTTTCACATCAGCAGTGCTTTAAAATATCCTGCATGCATCCCAGGGCTTCACAAAAGACAGCCTCCCTTGCTTGCATGGCTATTTCCCTGTGTGCATAATAGTCTTATTGTTGCTTGCTCCGACTTATAGGCGCAACATGCATGAAATGACTGATGGCTTGGAAAAACCAGGCCAGCTTCGAGTGCCACTGGCAATAACACTGGCCA
This sequence comes from Salarias fasciatus, assembly GCF_902148845.1. Taxonomy (NCBI): domain Eukaryota; kingdom Metazoa; phylum Chordata; class Actinopteri; order Blenniiformes; family Blenniidae; genus Salarias; species Salarias fasciatus. The sequence continues at coordinate 19,245,689 of NC_043764.1, read as the reverse complement.
TTGCCTGGGTCCTCGTATACTTCTGTATCTGGAAAGGGGTTAGCTGGACAGGGAAGGTAAGCTGTTTGCCAGATTTGGTTATCCAAGAGATCTCAGGATGTATTGGTTCCCTCTAAGGGGCAGTATGTGACAGCTATGCAATATTAATCGATCTAATATCGCCTCATCAATCATTTAGCCTGCAATCAGCATTGTCCAAACTGATTTTAAAATCAGAGAGAGGACAACCAAAAACTCATGTTCCCTAATCCCTCTTTGCCTCAGGGTGGCTCCTCTAATTCCATTCCTCCTGACACATTGTCTATAATGAGTGTGGATTCATGATAGGAGGAGCAACAAACAGCCATACGCTACAATCTGGTTTTGTCCTCTCCCCTCACTTGGAGCAGCTTCTCTCCCTTGTGATGCCACATTTTGAAAGTCTACTTCATCACATGACCATGGAAAATAAAATTTGTTTTGGTCACAAAATACCCCATCCCCCCCCCTCACATTTTCTGCTCACAAAATGCTTGCACAGAGTCACAAATGCACAGAGACAGAGAGAGATGATTCAACGTGCAGCTGCAGAGATTTCTTTTGCAGAATATTCTGTCTTCCGTTTCTTTTTCTTCTTTTGTTTCTTCTTGAAGTAAAATCTAAACAAGCCCAATGAAATGTGTTCTGTCAATTCACCATTTCACCATTTCATGACCCACACATGTCCTGAAGAAACAACGTCTGACACCATGATCTCGCTGTTTATAGGTTGTTTACTTCTCGGCTACGTACCCCTACTTCATGCTGTTTATTCTCTTCATCCGCGGTGTGACTCTACCTGGAGCTAGAGAGGGGATTTTGTTCTATATCACCCCCGACTTTGAAAAGCTCAAAGAATCTGAGGTAATGATGAACTATTATTTGATTCATATGAACTGCACGCCTGAGTGAGCGGGACTCAGACTCACACCGTTAAATCTTTGTGCTCCTTTGTCAGGTGTGGCTGGATGCAGCTACCCAGATCTTTTTTTCCTATGGATTGGGACTGGGGTCACTTATAGCTCTAGGCAGCTATAACCCATTCAATAACAATGTTTACAGGTAAGACTGGTGATAATCCATGAGCAGGATGTAATGTATGAGCCAATGAGGGAGGAAGATGTGAAATTTATTGGGTGAGAGTGAATCATTACAGCCGAAGATGGCAGTAATTAAATTGCTGCTATTTTACCATATTATACATCCGAAGATGGTATTCAAGGATACTTGATAAGAGCTTTTAAAAGGCCTTATTAATGCGAGTTCCTGGGCTGAATATAATAACAATCTGAAACGAAGGCTGCTTCTTTCTGTTAGTGTGCGAGCTGGAGAAAAAGAAGGTACAGAAGCTGGAGTGTTTTCTGCAGCAGCCTCGTGGTTCTGGGTCACATAAACAATCAGTTACATAAAAAAATAGTTGCATTCATTTTGTGCAGTTTGTGGCCTTGTTTTAATTGATTTAATATTTGATTCAAATACATGATAGTTGGTAGATGAGTTCTTAAATGTTGTATCTATAAAACTGTCAAACATTTATCAAGGAAACATTGTAGCTGAACATCTGCATGCAATCAGAAGGGCCACATGGCAGTGATGCATTCTCACAGCTGCTCTGGACAATTTCTTCTGTGGGGACAATTTTTAGGGAAGGTCATTGCAAAATGATGTTGAACAATGTGAATTTGCATCTTTCACAAGAGCTTTTTCTGTTTCTTTCTTTCTTTTTTGCATTTTCTCTCCCCAGAGACTCTGTTATTGTGTGTTGCATCAACTCATGTACCAGCATGTTTGCTGGATTTGTAATCTTCTCCATTGTTGGCTTCATGGCACACGTGACAAAGAAAGACATTAAAGATGTAGCAGCTTCAGGTAACTACACATCTCTGCCTTCTGTTCCGATTGTGTCTCTCAGTGACAGAGAAATCGCGCTCTGTCACCGACGCTGACTGCTAAACACGGCGTGTTGTTGAAATACGATGAAAATAACCCTGATGAAATGTGATTTTTTTTTTTTTTTTTTTTTTTTGCCGTCCAGGTCCTGGTTTGGCTTTTTTGGCCTACCCAGAGGCTGTAACCCAGTTGCCTGTGTCTCCTCTCTGGGCCATTCTGTTCTTCTCCATGCTGCTCATGCTGGGAATTGACAGCCAGGTAAGGGGCTTGGAGATGATCTGCTCATGGGCTGACCTAAATATTTAAATTCAGGTACATATCATGCAGCTCACCCCTGCGCTCTGCATGATAAGCATGCAATTTGCTTCTTGTGGACAGATATAGCTGGGCTTTGACATTGGCCGTCAAGCATTTTTAATGCAACTTTATCACCTCCATGTGCCCGCAGGCCCCACTGTCTGTCTCTCTTTATTTTGCATATGATATCTGGGTTTGGAAAAGACCGCACAGGTTAGAAAAACAGAGATGCAGAGATGCACTGGCTGTGACCACCGGTACCTCAAAGTAGAACACATAAATTATAACTCCATTTTAAATGTCATAGCCGCACCGCTTTTTGCACATGAGGGCTATTACAAAAATGGCCTCCAAGAAGTGGATGCTTGGTCATTCAGAAGATTATGTTAGTGTTTTTGTCCCACGGTTTGTTGCACACTGCAATACTTTGTCATTTGTCATCATGAGTCAGTTCAACCAGCAAAATAAAGCTTCTCTGGAAGAGAGTGCATTCTTCTTAATATTCGCAGACTTCAAAAAAAAAAAAACAATAGATAAACACTCTGCATATTAAGGATAAACAAGGTGCAAATAGTGCATATATTCATTCTTAATGTTGTTTTTATGGTTCTGTCCTTCAGTTCTGCACTGTTGAAGGCTTCATCACTGCTCTGGTGGATGAGTTTCCCAGAGCTCTTAGGGGTAGACGAGAGCTCTTCATCGCTGCTGTCTGTCTGGTGTCCTATGTGATCGGACTTTCAAACATCACACAGGTACAGCAGGGCAGCTCTCTCACGTGAAACACATCCATGATATCAGATTAAACATGTGATTAAGACACGCACCTGAAACATGGGCATTTCTGTAGCGTGCAAGAGGACATTTTCTACACATGATTAATCAGAGTTCCAAAGTATATTTGCACATAACGTCTTTTATAACGTTTTTATTCATTCTTTTGTGACCAGGGAGGAATCTATGTGTTCAAACTGTTTGACTACTACTCTGCCAGTGGAATGTGTCTGCTGTTCTTGGTCTTCTTTGAATGCATCTCCATATCCTGGTGCTACGGTGTGTATCATCAACATTTCTTGCAATGTAGTAAAAGAAAGGAACAAAATTATGAATATAATTTTTTTTTAAAAAGAAAATTTGTGCCACAATTTCACAAATTATGTTGATTAAACATCACCTGTAAGGGGGCTGAGGGAAAACGAGCGTTGCAAAACGTCACACCTATCCAGAGATATTTCCACAGCTTCAAGCGCAGTTCAGTCTCAAGGTCATGAGCACTCATGTGTTCCACCTCGCCATCCTCATCACCATGCATGGCAGACCGGCAGCAAATTGAAATAGATTGGATATGAATATTTCGATCATCGATTCATTTGTCTCGCAGGTGTGAACAAGTTCTACGACAACATCCAGGAGATGATTGGTTACAAGCCCTGTATATGGTGGAAGATGTGTTGGGTCGTGTTCACGCCTCTCATTGTCGCTGTGAGTACGCTGAACTAATAGAACAGTACATGTAAAGTCATGACACGAAAAACGAAACGATAAATAAAGTCAATATTACCTGCCCGGAGCCATGTCAGGCCGCGACAGCGCTGCCCGTAGTCGCTGGTGTCAGGATGCATAAAGCGTCTCGTGTCTCCCACAGGGCGTGTTCTTGTTCAGCGCCGTACAAATGGTTCCTCTCACAATGGGAGACTATGTGTTCCCGGGCTGGGGTCAGGGAGTCGGCTGGCTCATGGCGCTGTCCTCTATGGTTCTCATACCAGGATACATGATATATATGTATCTCGGGCTCAAGGGGACTTACAAAGAGGTGAGAAGGAAATCGCCTGTCGTCACTTGGAAAATGAGACATTTTGTCATCATTTTGGTTTATCTCACACTGTCACGTTCTCTCTCATCTAATTAATTTGTGTCGTGTTTCTCTCCCAGCGACTTCGAATAATGCTTCAGCCTCCCGCAGTCACCAGGCGGTGTCAGGAGAACGGGCCGGAGCAGCAAGTGGAGACCAACACGGCAAACCTGTCCAGCCCTTCCAACCCGGCCAACCCCGCCAGCCCCACAAACCCGGCCCCCGCCAACCCCGCCAGTCCCACCAGCCCGGCTCCCGTCAACTCCACCAGCCCGGCGACCCCCGCCAACCCCGCCCCTCCGCCGGCGGCTAACCCGGCCGCGGCGACCAGCCCGGTGAACCCGGCGACGAGCCCCGCCGTGACCACTGTAACCATCACCACCTCCACCACCACCGCGGCCAGTCCGGCGAACCCCGTCACCACGACGGTCAGTCCGACCAGCCCGCCCCCCAACCCCACCAGCCCGACGGAGCCCGTCAACCCCCCCAACCCGACCAGCCCGACCTCCAACCTGACCAACGCCGAGGCCAACGTGTAGGCAACGAAGAAACCCTCATGGAGCACGTAGACAAAAGAGAACATTACAAAGGACTTCCAAGATTATAATTGATTCACCTACCTCCAGGGGCAATATGTGATCTAAACAGATTTTCAAACCATGTTTAATTTTCTCTGCATTTGTCAAACCAGGCTGATGATGTGTTATTGTTGGTTTGGAGAAAAAAAAAAAAAAAAAAAAAAAACAATATCAAAGACTGTTAGTGTCCACAAATCCAACCGTAATTCTGAGTAAAAAAAAAAGAAAAGAAAAAGAAAATGTAAACATACTGTGTAATACTGTGAGAAAAGAAAAAAAAAAAACCTAGAGATATAGATTAGAGATTTGTTGAATATCTTCATGAATCAAGTAAATACCGTGTGAATATAGTAGATGAAGTAGTGAACAAAATTGACATCATTGAAGAGTGCAAGGGATGGCGTCAATTTTTTATTGTGGATGTTTACTAAACCTCACACAGTTGTCTCTTTTTCCAAATGTTGCTCTCTGTGAGGTAAAATACAGGCCACAAGGCAACGGGGAGCTCTGAGTAAGCACAATGCCAATAAGATGTTCATGTCGAGGAGTTCTGGAGCGATCCAGTATTTGTTGCAAAAGATTTTGTGTGTGAGAGAGACTGTTATTTTTTTTTTTTTCCGTCCGTTTATTTTTGTTTTTCAGTAAAAAAAAACGAAAAAAAGAGAGAGAAAACTTTTATGTGATCAAAACATTTTTAGAATTATTTTTAGGATGTTTTATACTATATGTGTTGTGATGGAGGACCAAAATCAATAGGCAGACAAAAGCAAAAACTATGCCAGTAAGTATTCGGTTGGCAAAGCACAGGGTACAAAGAAGTACAAAAAAAAAGAAAAAAAGAAAGAAAGAAAGAAAGAAAGAAAGAGAAGCACAGGGTTAGAAAAGTGATTTACAAACATTGACTATCCCGTAATGCTGACAGTCAATCCTGTTTACGTTTTGCATGCTTTCCTCAGGAACATCAGTGAAAATTTTTCTGAAATGTCTCCTGACAAACAAACAAACAAACAAACAAATAAAAAAAAAAAGGACAGAGCAGAGAAGGCCTTAAGCCAGTACACCAATTACAACTAAGCCATAGTCTGTTTACAGGACTGGGCAGAAAAACAAAATACCACTTTGTATGCTCGTACAAAAAAAAAAAAAAAAAGAAAGAAAAAGAAAAAAACCTGGACCAACTCTGTGTTTAAGTACAGTCATGATCTTTTCTTTATGTGTCAATGATCAATCATAGTTTGATCAGTATGTATTCAGCAATACATATGTAGATGTATAAGTGCAGGCCAGTAAGCAAGTGGTCTGTTTCTCTTTTTTTGTTTATGTTGTCTTTGCTTTACTAGTGAAAAAGCACAAAGCTTTAATTTCCCCAGACTCTTGCCATGGCGTGTTAGGACAATGTTAGTTTGCTTCTATGGCAGCTACTGTGAACGGCATCTGGTTGAACAGCACATGTTTACCTTGAAAAGCAAAACAACTGAGCGAAAAACGTGAAATGGCTACAGTTCATGTCCTGTGAATTTTGTATAAAGTTACTCTACCACAGTTTTCTCTGGAACTTTGTTGTAAAACCGTACTGTGTAAAACATGTAACTGTGAATGTCTGTACTACATTGGAAGTATTTGTCTAAATGTTGAAAAATGGAGTTGCTGTTTTCTGCAATAATATTTTGATCACAGAAGCTAAAGCACATATCTTACAGAAATATACGAAATGATGATGACAATGAAGATACTGATGATTATATTAAAAATAGAAACTATGTCTAGTAAAACAATATTGTTTTGTATATTTTTAACTGTCTCACTGCCTAATGTAAAACATAATATAAACATGATATGTATCTAAATGGTGTCACATGATAAAGCACGATTGTTATGTTATACAAACAGAAAAAGACTGAAAAAATAAAGAGTTATAGAAAATATAAAATTCAATACATGCCTGGCATATGTCCCTTGTAGCATGTGTAGCGGCAACATTTGTTTCTGGTAACACTGTTAGCAGAAAATTAGGTCAACCCCAACTATCTTATCAAAAGATGCATGCTGCGCTGAATCCTCCCGCAGTAATTGGCTGTTGTTCCCTCTCTCGTAAATAAACCCACCCTACGGAGCATTTCCACTCAATAAATACAGGAAAATGTGGGACCAATGGAAACACAGGGGGAGAGGAGAGGGGAAGCGGGAGAGGAAAGACCAAAGTGTTGTGTGACACATTCTTGCGGAATGAGGCCAGGTGGGACACGCAAAGTGAAATAAAAAATACCTCCTCAGCATTTTTAGGTGGAGATTAACTAGACTTCACAGTTGGGGGAAGAAAAAGTAATCATCACAGTGTACAGACGAGAAAAAAAATTCAGTAGGGGAAAGTGTCTGAAGCTCTGCCGTGTGGTTTTATTGAGTGTCAGAAACACAAACTGATAGAGGAGCTTCAGCAGGCAAGAAAAACACGGCCACAAAACAGCTCCTGCCCCGGGGCCTGGCGTGCCCACCCGCCCCATCTCCCCAACCTCTTACAGCTCAGTGTGTGTGTGTGTGTGTGTGTTTTCCTACATCTTCTTCTCCCCCACCTCCTGCAGTTGCTGCTTCCATTAGCTTCCAGTGTGATAAAAGAGACGGCACCAGCTGACACCACCACAATGACTCGCCGTGGATAAAAGAATGAGATGTCCCCTCTAGTAGCTCGTGGCAAATTGTGTCTCTGTGTGTGTCTGACAGAGAGAGAGCGAGAGAGAGAGAGAGAGGGAGAGAGAGGGGTGGAAGGGGTGGCAATGTGTGGACTGGGGTTTAAATATCGGCTCTAATGGCAGCTCCTATAAACGAACCCCTGATGGATGACTTAGTGTCCTCCTTTATTCCCAGTTGTGTAATTTAGCATCATTACCTATGAAAACCAGTCACCGCCAGCACAACCCAAACTTATGTCTCATGTCCACGAAAGCCATAGATCATCATTTTCAGAGGAGGAGGAAGCTCTTTATTAGTTAGGAGCAATCGAGCAGAACACAATTATTCTTCAGCTGGGGTCCACCGTTCTCCCCCACATCAGCATTTTCAAGCACCTTATGACATTTTGATCAGGTTGCATATTTTGGAAGCCACCGTGGAACACGCAGGAGTTCATATTTGACCCAATTTGAACCTTTTCTTGTTCGTGATGTGCCTCAAACAACTTGGACTGGCAGTTTTTTTTCCATAGAGTGGTGACAATTTCTCAGAAACAGCTGAAATTTAGAAAAAAAGGCACCTCTATGTTAGTGCTAAGATGGTTTTCTCAAAACTCCATTTAAATATCATGAAAATTGAAAGAAATAAAATAAAATTCTGTGCGCAATATTGTTTCTCTCCCATATAGTGATTGCAGAGACATGAAAATAGTCATTAGTTTTCTTTAAAAAGAGAAAAAACAACCTTCGGCTGTGTGTTTTACGCTGAGCTACGTCACGGATCGGACCCTGTGATTGGCTGGTTTAATGTATGACACCACTGGCCTAGATAATAACCTGAGTCAGTATTTCAGAACTCACTTCTTTTTCCCTAATGGGTCTCAAGCAAACAAAGAAGCCACCCTCCAAATCTCAGGAGCTTGAATTTAATTTCCTGTTTCATCAACTGAATGATGAGACGTTCACTGGCTCCGTGATTTTTGGGATACATGAATAAACTTGACCACAAGCTGACACAGTACACAATCTATGTAGATAGTGTTAATTTTTGTGATACTATTTTTTGTGTGCGCCGTCTCTGAACCGATCGGCTCCGGTTTTGTGGCCAGATCTGAGCAACGGGACATTGTTTGGTGTTTAGCATTCCTTGGCACTCTCCGTGGCGAGCCTATTTTTAAAGTTAAAAAGTGCTCGCAGTGTGGCTGCAAGAGAAGACACTGAAGAAGCAAACTGGTGATCCATGATGCTTTTATGAAAGGATGACAGAACGCTACGGCTTATAAACTCACACAGGCTGCAATGATTAATCCTCATAGCCCACTTAGAGCAAGAAAAACTAATTCTGCTGTGAAGATGAAAAGGCTGATAATTATGTTTATACTTTCTCTGTTTTTAACCCCAGTGCCAAAGGATTTTCTTAATCATAATGCTCTATTGAGTCTATGTTGTTGTGGGTCACCGAACTTGCATATTTTTGATGTGGATTTTGTGTGATCGCTTGTGACATCTTTTTTTTTTTTTTTTTTTTTTTTTTTTTTTTTTTCAGCAGAAGCATTTGGTTTGGCCCAGACTTCTGTCTGAGGTACGCTCGCCCGAGAATTCAAAGCAAATACATTAATGAATAACTAATCTTTGCAGTTGCATGAATCTACATATCAATGTAATCAGAGGATGTTGTGTGCGTGGCTATTTCCAGCAGAGGGGCTGAGAGGATGTCAACCATGCAAAGCCTCTCTGCATATATGCTAATTGAGCTCCATTTTCAAATCTGAATATGAACCTTGCTGATGTGAACTTGTTTACCGATTCACTTTTGAGGAGAAAGAGTGTCTTTTTTTTTTTTTTTTTTTGCACATGCTCATGCACTGCTGCTTACATATCAAACATACGTTTGTGCCGCTGCAGCCGGATGGGATCTCAGCCTAATGGGCGCGCAGTGGGGAAACCGTGGATTCCCAAAGATTTTGCTGTTTCATAATATGTACTCATGACACAGCAGATGTGGGCATTTCGGGGCGCAGTGCAGTTTGAAATGCAGGTTTCGGATTCAGAGGCTTTTGCCACAGAGGTCATGATGAGTTTGCATTTTGAGGTTGAGACTTTTTGTTTTGCAGGGACTGGTCTTCTCTGATTGCTTACAGAATTCGTTTCCATTAAAAGCATCACCTGTCTGTCGTATGGAGTGTGTAATGGATCTGGCAAATGTTTGTACTTTTATTTTCTGTTTAACTCTTGCCACACCCACTGAAGATGATACTACAAACCTGCATGTGTTCAGTATAATTCAAGTGTGGAGTAGTATTTTCAATCAAGCAACGCTGCATAGCAGAAACTGTGATTAAAACGAATCTCTGTGAGTGAGGGGGGAGAATTAAACGTCACGATAAAGAGGACAAGTTTAGCTAATCAGGAAACTGTCCCCTGCTACCTTCAGTTTGCTCTAGCGCTTCTTGTCTTTTGTCACAGCTTATAACATCTCCCCAATGTGCCAGAGGCTTATGGGGGAGTCACTGTAGATTACTGGCTGGGTCAAAAACTGAATGCAAATCAGGCCGAGGAATAGGCGAAGTGAAACACTGGAAAAAAGATTTTGGGAGCAGAAAATATCACGAGAATTAAACAGCCGTTATGTTCGATGGTTCCTGTGCTGGATTTCTTTGCATATCTCCAAATTCCAATATTGTGTGTGAATATGTGGAGGCTCATATCTAAATATTGTGCAAATGTTGGAAAATCTTTACAAAGTGGTTCTAATATTTCTATTCCCAGAGTGTGCTGACTGAATAACTCACTTTAAAAGCCAAGGGAAGACATTCCACATGGTGGGTAGGACACGTTACGCTGCCTGGATGTCACGCACAGTGGGTGCTCTGGATGATCTTGTGCCCTGATGTGAAGCCAGTGGGAGGAAGGGCTAGCTCTCCAGTGAAGCTCCTCTAATGGCATCCTATTGGATTCCCTGCCCAAAGGGCCCTGCGCTGCAGCCCGGGCCTCTTTATGCAGGAGTTTAGGCTGTGGGACTTTGATAATAGCTGACAAATGAAAAACTCTGCCAACATCAAATGGAGTTATTTGTTTTCCTGCTCTTACACAGAGATGACAACAGAGGAAACAGACTCTGTGTTCCACTGAATTTCATTATTCTGCAGCTGATCTCCCGGATCGTAACCCACACTGACGAGCGATGCTGCACATCCGAGCACCTGTGTGGGCGTACCCTGCAAGAAAAATGGCGTGCATTTGCACGTGCATGTGGTGCGCTTATGTGCACAGCTGTATTTGCATTAATGCATGCATGCCCAGATGCGTGCATGTTTGTGTAAACGTTGGCATGTGTGCATGCAGCCCCGTGCATGTGAATTTGCACTAACGCTGTGGTTAAGTGTGAAGACAGGACCAGGCAGCTGCTCCGGGCGCAGCTTTCGTAAAGACCTGCATTCTAAATAAGTTCTGTCAGATTGCGCCAGCACACACTTAACTCTTTGCTCCTCGGGACGTTGGCCGAGTCTCCTCGGTTCATCGCGGCTGGGAACTGAAAGTGAGGTGGAAGGTGAGGGACAGGTGAAGTGGAAAAGTTCTTGTCCTTAAACTACTCCTGTCTGGCTGAGGCACGGGAGCATAATACATTTTATGATGAATCGAATGGCTTTTTGTGTAGAATTTGTAGGTTAAAATCTTTGCTTGTGTGTGCAAACGAATGGTAATTTGATCACTTTTGGCACAGTCGTATATGCAAATACAAGCAAGTGACCTTCACACGTGCTTTGCATGCGTTATCCCGACTGTTGCATGACATTTCCAGTCATGTAGTTATGCCCTTGACTGCACAATTTAACCATGCAGAATAAGACACAGATATTTAAGACAACCCATATGAATAAAGTCCTCCCTTTCTCAAATATGAACGTAAAACTGAGGAAAAGCACAGCGGACATGTACAGTGCTGCGCTCTGGGAGACATTTTGAGAGCCTGTTAGGATGCAGTTTACTCTTTCTGACACACAGGAAAAAAAAAAGACATGGGAAACTTTTATGGGAGCACTGTCATATGCAAACAAGCTCATTCATTCTCTGTCTGCCTCACTCTCTTCCTTAAACAGCGTACACACATGCACACGATGATTAAGAGGTCCGGGGGCCTTCGGGGCTCGCTTGGACTTGGGGCTGCAATGAATCATAGCTGTGATGTGGCGCATGCTTTCTACTCTGATCTGTCAGAGAGGTTTGGGAGCCGTGCTCACTGATGAGTGAGTTGGAGCAGGCTGGGCCGCAGCAGCCCGCCCGGTCTGTCCTTTCACCTCCTCAGGCGCCTCGGCTCGGCGCTCTCCCTCCCAGGAGCCAAACAGTGACAGGTAAGACACTGTGGGAGCAGCCCGAGCACTACAGGGCTCAAACACACAGCGGGGGGTCAATGAGGTCAAGACAGAGCCGAACAGCACGACATGTTCGCTCACTCTGACACAAACATGCACAACGCGCTCGACTTTTAATCAGACAAAAAAAAAAAGAGAGAAAAATGCAAACTCATTTCAATTCTGTATATTACTCACTGAAATACCTAAAATGTATCTTATGTGGTATATTTTCTTATTGTGGTCATTTATGATGACGATGATGATGGCTCCAGCACGCTGTGAGCCTAGACTGAATACAGTAGCATATATGATGGATGGATGGAGGTCAAATGAGCCACTTTTAACAAATGTAACCCTCTTTTCTTTAGGGAGTTTGTTCTCCTGTTCTTCCAGGTTGTAGATAATGTGGGGACTACAATGTTTGGTTTAGGCAGGTATGACTCCAATAAGGCAGAAAGGCAGAACATCACACACTCACACTCACACCCAGGGCCAAGTAAGTAAAGGAAATTTGATTGAACTAATTTCTACTATAATATTAGGCCACTTATAGCTGCTCATACAGTCCACAGTGGTGGCCTGCCTGGGGGATTCAAACCAGAGAGCTTGTGGGTTACAAGGTAATATAAGAGATAATATGAGACTCACTGTTGCCATTATTAATGTTAAAAAGGCACCAATTAAAAAAGCTTTATTAAATATTGCTGTCCTGGTTTGAATCCACAGGCCTTTCTGTGTGGAGTTTGCATGTTCCTCCTGTGCTCTCCCAACACTGACTTCCTCTCACAATACATCTCTAGTGTATCTTGCTGTCAGAATATAATTCAGGGGCTTTCAGTGTGTGGATGATCCTCCACCTCCTTCTCCACCTCCCACCTCTCTCTCATTCACTTCGGTCTGTTTCTGCAGAATGTTTTTTTTTTTTTTTTTTTTTAATTTCTCACATCATAAGATATAATGTGACCATTAACCGCTCCCAAAATAAAAACAAAATTGATAAATGGTCTGAGGTGGGAAATCTTGTAGGTCTTCGTATCTAGACAGCATCTCATTTTAACCTACTAATTTAATGTGTCCCTGTTACCAATATCGTAAATTCCAGAATGGAAATGTTGATCTAACTACATAACAAATAGCATTAAAAAAAAAAGCTCTCTATTCAAAAATTAGTGGGAAGCAATCCTGACAGGAAAAAGCCTTCTCCTGGTATCTACTGCTCCTGCTCCAGTGCCTGAATGCTGAGATGTTACTTGAGATCTGGATGATGACATCAAGTTCATCTCAATACCTGGACAAGACAGGATTTACAGCACGGGGGTTTTACAAGTCATCATAAGGTTGTACAAGTAATGTTACTGAGTTGTCAAATGTTGCAAATAATTTGTTTTTTGTAAATGTATTGGAGTAAAGTCACTACATTTTTTATATCAAATTAAAAGTGACAATTTAGCTGCACTTTTTTTTTAACAAATAGTCATCACAGTGATTTACATACACACATAGCAAAATATGACAAAATGTTCACCTGGGTCCTGGATCAGATACATGATCCACCCAAAATTAAATCACTTCATTTAATTGGTAAAGTAAACTGTGAATAGGATGTGCCGAATGCCGACAAATAGCTTGTTTTTATCTTAACTGAACCGGCAGGAGAGCTATGTTCCCTCTGAAGAGGCTGTCAGCTTTGGGGAAGGAGTTCCACTACCTTTTAAAGAACTAACGACTTCATCCAAGAACGTATTTAGTAACTTGACAAACACTAACGTGAAAAAGATGAAACATGTTTGATATCATTACAGTGCTCTTGAAAGTAATAATGAAATCGAGCAGCTAACTGAAGTTCCTTAAACCGCAAGAAGTCTGATCTCGAGCTCATCAGACAGGACAGTAACAGAGAAAGACGATGAAAATAGGCTTTATCCACACACAAAAAATCATAAAAGTTTCACAGAGCAGTACTACCTGTCTGCAGAAATGAAAAACTCCAGAAAAGCAAAAGCTACTCATGCATGAAAGGACTGATTGTTTTTCTTTCATTGTTTTCAGTTTGATCAAAAAAAGTGCCTAAAACTTTTTTTTTTTTCTCAACTCAGCAGGCCTAAACATCTGAAGCTCATTAAAAGTTTTTTAATGCTACTTTCTCCAGGCGTCCTCTCTTTAATGTCTGATTTTCTATCAAAGACGGTATTCAAGGGATGCTTGGAGCTCCTCCAACGTTTTATGACACATTACTCATTGCGACACATGCGAATAGCACTTAATATGCCGGATTTACATTCCAACAAGCCATTTCTTCACACTTCGCATAGCAGGTCTTTGTCTTATTTACATCGGTTCACTTTCTGATGAGTCATAACGCAGAATACTTTGCTGTTTTCCCCTTTTATTGGTAAAACAGTTAATTTGCCACTTGATACATAACTTTTTGAAAATTATTACTTCAAACTGTTTGCATCACAATGGTTTGAACCAGTTTATCTCCTGGACTGCCTGCACATCAGCGGAAGTGTGTCAAGAGTGGAACTGAACTCTATAGAAAGGTCACAAAGACTCACTTTGAGCAAAAAATTGTGTCGGACAAACGTGTTTGATGAATCCCCACTTTCAATAGGCTGCGCGTCTTTTCATTTCGTTCACAATATTTGAAACTAAAAGCAAGCTGATTTCATATATTTAAATGTCAAAATAATAATGCTATATGTTTTTTTCATAAAAGATAGAAGCGGTGAAGTGAATGTAATATTACAAACTTTTATTTGGATGATAAAAAAAAAGGGTATGATACAGCAGCTTTAGCAAAAAAAAAAAAATTGATATACATATACATGCTTGAAACTAACAAGCAGGTCTGACAAGAATATGAGTGGAGACAAAGCTTTGTGCCGGAGTGAAGTTGCTGTGTTCTGTCAAACACGTCCTCTGGCTGGGCCTAATGTGGCGTGTGACACGTCACACCCTATCACTCTGCCTCACAGATGACCAGCCGCTTACGTATGCCGCGTGCACCACTGGATCCCAAACCAGACACTGTCAGGTGTGATAACGGTTTGTGCGCCAAACCCACTCTGAAGCCTTGCCCTCTCCCATTTCTCCACTATTCGTTTGACGCCGCGGCCGCGCGGCTCGTGGTCGGCTGTGCACCACTGCAAAGCCTGCGCCGTGTCCTAAAGATGCTTTTATTCCTGGTTCACCTGCTCATTCCCCCCCAAGGCTGAGGGCCAGAGATAACCCAGCCGCTCGGCTCCCTCAAACCGCTGAACCTGCCTCCGTCACCGGGGGGGTTTAAAGGAGATAAGGACTGCTGCTGATCCCAGCTGTTTGGAAGGGAATGAAATACTTCTACATTAGCTGAGCTGCACTGTGAACGCAGACAGTGAGACGCTAAAGGTAGAAATGGTGGAAGCAGTCTGGACGTCCTCTAAAACTATACAGTTACTAATGACAACATATATATGCACTTGTATTTATTTGTAAAGCCTTAAAAAAGGTTTTCAGTTAAAATTTCCACCTTTTGATACCAACCACAGTTTTCTTCAAACGGTTTCAGCTCCAGCTATTTTTCTGCTGCACTTTATTTTGACATTTGCACCCTAGATTCCCAAAATGTGCTGCCTCCATTCGGCATCGGAGGTAAATGTTCCCTCAGCACACGCTCATTACTTCAATCCTCACAAGGCTGCGGACAGGCCCGGCCTCTCTGACAGCGTTTGATGCTCTCTTGCTCTTTTCTCTTTTTCTCTCTCTCTCTCTCTCTCTCGCTGTGTGTTGCTTGTTTCTTCTACTTGACAGAGACCTTTGTTTCAGCAAGAAAAAGAAGCGATCTGGGTTGCTTTTTTGTTTTCCTTTCTCCCCCCACTTGACTGTTTCCTTCCTGGATTAGTCTGTGAGCGTGTGGTGGAATGTTTAGGTAAAAACTTAAGCGGAAACGCTTCCAGAGAAATATTTTCATCATTCTTGCATCACTTTTTTCTTTTCTTTTTTGGGAGGAAGATGTATTAAACGGGGCAGAAATATGGGAATAATACAGTTGGATAAACTATGATCGCTGAAATATTTCCTTGGCATTTTTAAGAAGGCATTTGGGGTCAGAATAACCCTTTTCTTTCTGTGTGTTAAAGTTGACCTTTCGCTGTGTGTGCACGTGTAACAAAGCAAGCAGCTGAATGAACGCACATGAAAAGCGAGACGTAAGATCTACACACACATGCACCGTCGTCGCGCTTCATCTATCTCCCCTAACCTTTTTTTTTTTTTTTTTTTTTTCTTTTGCTCTGAACCTCTGATCATTTCCCATTTGCTCTGTTTGGTTTTCAACATGAAGGGGAATGCTGAAGCGGAGGATAATGCGCTCTACTGTACTGAAGTCTGATAAAACAATGCGATGGTGGAAGAGAGGAGAAAATCAGCAAGTAGCCGATTTTTCTGTGCTGGATTGTTCTCTTTGATCTGGAGTGCAGTGAAAGGAGGGCATTATGTAACGTCTTCAGCACACACATGGCCAACTGTGTGACTGCCAAACACACAGGGAGGAGTGGTAGTGGTGGCGGTGTGTGTGTGTGTGTGTGTGTGAGAGAGAGAGAGAGAGGTGGGGGAGAGTGCTGTGGCAAAGTGGCGGGGGGGCAGACAGACCAGAGGAGAGAGATAGGTCGATGGAAGACAGTAGTAGATGCCTGATAGATAAATAAATAAATTAAAAAAATAAATAAATAGCGAAAAACATTTCTGCTCATATTGGTGTTGGGTCACTTTCCTTAATAAGGCCGCCCAGTCAAGCAGCGGCGGCGGCGTGAGCCCTAACAAGGCTCGTAATGACTCACGAGAATGAACCTCAGTGAGGGTTCTAACATCTCTGTTCAGCGCCAAAAACCAACCGTCTCAATACACATTATTCATACTTTAAGAGAGGAAATCTGAATAATCGCATGGGGTCCTGGGCCGGTATGGAATACAGAGTCTCGCTAACATGAAGCATTATTCCATCGTTTGTCCGCCCTAATTGGAAGCAATTCATTATCTAGAAGGGACAACAAAACAGCAACACAGTCACGCCACTGTGCAGCAGATGGCCCTTTAAATCAATCATTTACAAATCAATAATATATAAATGTATGTGATTTACGCCAACTGTATTTAGTGGGAACTCGCTTGCTGTGACAGGCGCCATACGGCGAGACAGCAGGCCCAACGCGTGCTTGCAAAACAGGTCAAAGATTGAGCTGAGACAGCATGAAGAGTGCAAGGACGTAAAGAAGAAACATACATAAAGGGGAGCCTGCCATATCAGCGTCACATGCACGCAACACACAAGAGGACCTCATCGGGATAGAGCTGTCGCCGCTGACGGAGGGGCGAAGGGAGGGAAACGCAAGGAGCGATCGGGAGAGTGTGTTTGCGGTGGTGTGGAGCTGAAAACTGATGTTGAGACGGCCTGACAGGGTCTGTTTCTGTTCATTGCAAGACTGTTATCCAGAGTGACCGTGTTGTCTTCCCTTCCCTCCACAAAGGTTATGCCATTGCCAGCAGTCCACATGACACAATGAATGAGCCACAATAGCCTGAGCCGGAGACGTTCACCACTTCACCCCAAACGCGCGCACACACCGTTCCTCCTTAATGAATGCCGCATCTTAGAGGCTCGTACGAGTAAACGTGCATTAGATTTCGATATTTCCGCGTTTGTTTACGACCTATAGCGAGGCTGCGGTTGCATTTTAGAAATGACGTGCTTGGTAATCGGGTGTGTTGGGCTGTCAGCTCAGGGTGCATGATCTTGCCAGCATGACTCAAGTCTGCCCGTGAGCTGCTTCCTGTGCCTGTGCATCTACTCCAGTTGCTCGTATGATCTATTTTAGATTCTTTTGCCCAAGGATGTGTGTGCATCTTCACAGCGGAGAGCCACAGAAATAAGGAAAAGAGGAGGGGGGAATAGATGATGTTCAAATAATCTACAGGCAATCATGCAAATTCCCCAGACGTTGTGCACTCGGGGATGCTGCGGATCGGGGTGCAGCCTCCGATTCTATTCAGGCACAACAAATTCGGAATTATGCAAACGACCGAATGAGATCTCTTATCGGCCGTTTTTGCGTGGGCCAACATGTAAGCAATATGCAAGCCAACATATGTGTCACTGCAAGGGCCACTTTTCCCATTTTCCCTGTAGTAAAGTCGCGCATTTATCCAATTGGATTAATTATTACTCCATACCATGACCAGGGTGCCGAACAATTCCCATTGGTTCGCTCGCTTTACGTAAGCAGGCGAGCAAAATGGAGAGGACAGTGTTCAACATATGCGTGGCTCGACGACGCCCGGGTCCATCCCGTAGCAGCAATAACAGGAGGCAGAGATGGAGAGACCAGCCCTCCATTGCAAGCACAGATGTCATGCTCCTCGTGGCCTTCACACATCGAAGAGGCCAAGCCGAATTTGGCGTGACCCTGATGTGTCATCTTGATTTAGACACTAGTTTCTTGTTGACTACCGATGAGGCCTGGTATTTGCGCGCGTGCTCGTGTGGGGATCCGCCACTGGGTTTTGCGCAAAGAAGGAAAATGTGGATCTCTTCTCTGTAATCCCACAAGAGCGGGCTTCCTTGGAAGGCATGGTGCGGCAGAAGCAGAGGCATTGTGGTTGGTGAATGGCGGAGTCTAATCTTGTGGAGGCAGTGGTCTGTTGGAGGGGCTTTTGAGCAGATTTGAGCCCGAGGGGTGAGAGAAACAACAACAACCAAAAAGGAAGGGGGGGAGAAAAGAAGAAGGAGAAAAAAAGATTGTTTTTTTTTTTTTTTTTTTTACTTTAAAGATTTTGGTTTTGAATGGTGCTCAGTCAATTCAAATTTGCCAAACTGAGGTGGAGGTATACTCATTTCCATTCCCATTCAGCCCTTAAGGACTCTATTTATAGCTTAAAATTTAGCTATGCTAATCTGGCACAATGCCTCCAACACATAAATGCATCTACTATGAAATTTCAGGAGCGATCCTTGAATGCAGGAGTCTGGGAGCTGGAGCCATGTTGGGTGACGTCCACGATGCACTCTGCTCTCAGCTTGAAAGCAGAGGGCTTCTGCCTCTCGTCCCGTTTTACATGCAAAAAGAACATTTTCACATCAATAAGAGACATAATGAAAAATGTTGCAGCCACATCAATCTTCCCAGGACGGTGGCTTTGTTTGATCTCCAGGGACTGCAAATTTTGCAGTTGCCTGTTGAGCAGTGTAACATCGCCATCTGCTGGAAGGGAGGGTAGAAATCAGCTAATCCAAGTCTAAATATTAACTCCTATTATCCCATTTTCACGATGCCACAATATGTGGGTGCAAAAAATGTTTTCTAGGTCAACGCTGAAGTCTGCATGAAACAAGCCTCACCAGTGAGTCATCAATCGCAGCTTTTTTTTTTCTTTTTTGCCTGTTTCTCACTTTAAAAGCGATGGATTTTTCCAGCAGTAATTACCCAGTCTCATGTTGCCATGACTCTATAATCAAACAAACACAATCTATGGCCAACTCGGTACAAAAAAGGCTCGGGCTCTAACGTCGAAGGGAAGCCGTCAGCTGCTCGTCGAGGACGAGCCAACTTGGCCGC
The DNA here is from genome assembly GCF_902148845.1 of Salarias fasciatus. Classification (NCBI taxonomy): domain Eukaryota; kingdom Metazoa; phylum Chordata; class Actinopteri; order Blenniiformes; family Blenniidae; genus Salarias; species Salarias fasciatus. Next base: position 19,226,444 of record NC_043764.1, on the reverse strand, counting down.
GCGATTTATTGCACACATGCACAGAGATTAGGAAGAAATAGAAAGACATTAAATTTACAGCTGTTGGGAGACCACCTTGTCAACAGGCTTTTTATGTTCTCCTGGAAACCCTAATCAGTGAATCACAGGATTCAAGTGGGACAAAGCCCTAAATATGGAGGTGGAGAGACCGGAGAGACCGCCTCACTGTGCCAATACTGCAGAAAACACAGCGCTTCGAGCTCAGACGGAGCAGTTATTAAAAGTCACTTTACTAAGGCTACGGTTGGGTTCTTCCGTGTGGAAATAAACGTCAAACTAACAGAAAAAAGCAAATATGATGATCTATCTTCATGAACTACTTTTAGTTTCAGATCACTCAACGAAGCCGACAGATGTGTAAACTAGACTTTAGCTGGAATATTAACTTGACAAACTGCATCCAAACACCAGAGGTTGACTCATTAATACAAAGACATTCTGATCTAGAGCAGGAGGACATTTGTACAGTCCGTGTCTCTTTATGTCCAAGTGGTCTGACAAGTGCATTAATAAACTCCTTCAATCGACATCAGTGGAACCGAGTGTCCACTGAAAATAGAATCGGCAATAACTCTTGATTGCTTTGGTCCAAAGAGGAGCTCTAATCAGCAGAGCCGCCTCCTTCATATTGACTCGAGCTGTTGCAACAGCAACCCTAACCGAGATGTTGGGAATCTCACACAGCAGCAGAGCAGATGCACTCAGTGGGTGTTTGTGTCCACGGGACACTTTATCAGCAACGCGGGATGTGTTTGCTCGAGTCTGAATGAACCCTGTGAAAAATGAGCCCAACGTTGCATTATCTCTTGGAAAAAGCTGTCATAACATCCCTAAACACTGCACTCGAGTCCATATTGACACAGTGTAGAGACGCTTTCAAGACATTTCGAGAAATACCCAGGTTTATACATCTAAAGAGAGTGGAGATCTATTTATGCAGCATCAGTGAGGTTCCAAATCCCTCAACAAAGCGCTGCAGTGTTTATACAAACCAGTTATTTTAATAGTTACCATTTCACTAAACTCCTCTTTACAAGCCGAGGCTTAACCTAATAACCCGGAACTTTTTCATCCTGACAAGATCCAAAATACGAGATCTGACAGCATATTGGTGGTAACTGAGTTTTTAATGCTAATTCAATATACTGTTATTAGTATATAGATCTTATTTAAATATCAGCATTCAAATTAAGAAGATCTTTTTCAAAGTATTGAAAGTGCTAACTGCTGTAATGCAATGAGTTACATTACAGCAATTAAACAATGTGTTAAAGAGACAGAAACACCCAAATGAGACACAATTTTCTAAGATATTATTTTGCTACATTTGATCTTAACTAGCCATTAAGCTACTTTTTAAACACCCTGGAAATATTCAAGTTAAAACCCAAATAAAATGTTGCATATTTTGAATTAACTGCATCAGCTCACTATATAAGTTAGTAATATTTTGCCATTGAAAAAAATATATATTTTAACGTTCTTTTTCACCAGATGGAAGCAGCTCTGTGGTTCCAGACAGAATGCACATTTTCATAAAAACAGATTTGCTCGAGCCTCAAAATGGCTGTGATGATGACGATAAATGACAGGGAACATGTGAATATAGGACATTATATGTTTATTTGGAAGAAGAAATGTAAGTACAAAAAAAGTGGTGTTTTCTTCCAGAGAAATAAGGATAAAGGTGAACATTTCTTCTACGACGATGACACCTGGAACAAGTACTTTCTGCAAACCGCCCTTTTAGAAACAGGTAGTCTAAATATAGAAATTAAATAACAACGGACCAAAACCCCAAAACATATTACTGAAAACTGCTTGTGTCAAACGAGCAGATCCAATGATAATCCCAAACTTTTCAACTATGGTACACACAGTAAGCTAAAAAAAAAAAACAAAACAAAAAAAAAACAACTTCTTAAAACTGTCACAGACGTCTTTCCGATGCTGCATCGAGAAAGTCTTTGATCGATAAACCGTTGTGTTCCTGCACTTGCTATTCGTCCGACAACAACTGTGGGAAGAGAATCGACTTTTACATGGTTAGAAGATACATGAGCACCCAGGCTACAGGTGAGTACACTACTCTGAGGAGCAACACAATATCTGTGATCATTCCGCACGGCGCAATGATAGTCTGATGAGTAGAATAAAAAATACGAAGACAGGATAGTGTAGGTAACAACTATTAATACAAATGTACGTATGCTTTCACAGACAGTTAACTGAAGAAAAAAAAAAAAATCTAACCTTACAATACCGCATCTCAGTGTTGACTAAAGGGTTATTTATGCTGCTATAGAAGAATTTCAAAAGAGGGAAATTCGAATTTAAACAGAACTCCACTGCATTAAAAACTAACACTTTTTTTTGTTAAAGAAAATACATTTCTGCAGCTCACGTCGCCTCATTTTAAAAAAAAACATGTTTGTAACAGTACTCGCTAAAACGTGACTGAAGAGACTGCAAAGTGGAATGTTGATGCCCGAAAGTAAAGATACATTTGTATCTTAGAAAGGGAAATTTAACAGTTCCGTCACTGTGAAAGTAACAGAAATCCTCACTTGTTGGGAAGAAGAAACGGATCGGAGTTAGATTTGTGGTCGCTACGTTGACACGAGAAATAAATAAAGCCGCTGCGAGGAAAATGTGCACGAGGAGATGGGACTGAGCCGTGTTCAGTCATGTGTAAAGCTATCGCGTCCAGCTCCGCCGAACAACAAAAGGCGACGCGGCCGACTGAGCTGCATTCAGACAACCTGGCCAGAGGCTGTGATCTGCAGGGGAGGGGGGGCGGGCGGGCGCGGGGTGATCAGCTACACAGTTACACATAGTAATGAAAACCGGATACAAAAAAATATATTGAGTACAACTGTACCAGCAGTGAATGTTTCTAAAATGTTACAGATAAAAAATAAATTCTGAGTAAATATATAGTATAGCATAAAAGGTATGTAATAGAAACCAGCTATTCGGAACATGCTTTCTAATTAGAGAGAGCTACTTTGATTGATATTAGTTCACTAAGTAATCAGCCCACAGTGAGTGAACAGACAGAAAACTACTATTATTTTATGAACAGTGGATACGTCCAGTTCACCAACATAAAGATGATTATTCAATCTTGGGGGGTGGGGGGTGGGGGGTGGGGGGGTGGGGGGGGGGTGGGGGACCAGAGTCTGACTTGCATTATCACAATCTCAAAACACAACATGCATCCGTTCCGACGCCACACAGGTAACCTGCTACCTCTCGAACGCAATAGTGCAAATGAGACCCGGCTGTCTTTTTCAAGTAATAGAGATTCAAAAGCAGTGTGATTTTTTTTTTTAGGATGAGAGTAAAGACTAGACCTATGGCTTACATGTTGGTGGGGAAAAAGGCAGGAGACTTCTTTGGCTATCGGGTGAAAGGAGGCTTAAAGGGAAGCAGAAGCTCCCGGACGAGCCCGTCACTTTGTGAATCTCAGCGTCATTTCCAAAAATAAAACCTACGATTGTACTGTGTGTTTTCCACAAATAAACATTTATCAGATGTCAAATCTGAGCTGCGTGTTCTAAGAAGAGGGTCGACCTGGAGGTCCACCAGTGAGCGGCCAACGCCAGCACCATATGTCTTACACTGTTCTTGGCTAAAAGGAAGTTGATTCTTGGCAAGAAATGACAGTGGCTAATCTCCACTCTCATACCCGCGCGCACACACACACACACACGCATACGCATGCATGCATGCATACACACGTAGGAAGTGATTGTAATATCGACCCCTCCGATTCATGAATCAGCCTCTGGGGTTGGGGGGCCTCCGCCCCGGGCCTTGATCTGGAGCCAGGCGTCGCCCAGCGCCTTGGCGAAGTGGTCGTCCACCGAGCCGGTGATGGACACCGAGTTCGACGCCGGCTCCGCTTCTTTGTAGTTCTCGCCGAGGCTGCGGCGGAAGTGCTCCTCGATCACAGGGTCGCACACCGTGTTGGCTACAGTCAGGGTATGAGTGGAAGAACCAAAAAAAATAAGTTTTATATATAGAAATTAAATACAACAGGATAAATTGAGATTTTTGTTTTGTTTTTTTTTTTCCCCCATTTTGTTTTATTATAGTTTTATCATTTAAGTCAGGGGCGTCAGACTGGCCTGCAAGAAGCTCCAACTGGCCAGATCACAGAGCAAATTGTGAACATGTCAAAGAAAGCACTGTATATTACACCAGAGTGTATCATTAAAATTGGCTTTATGTTGAGAGCGGAGTCATGTTTTCGTTGGTCTCTGATCATTTTAGCCAGTCTAACATGATGCTCCACTACATCTACAGCAATATTCCTGTACTTTATAGCATAGTTTAAAAAAAAAAAAAGAAATCCATTGCTATTCGAGTGCACACAATTGACAATATTGGAGCAGGATTGCTTCTGAAACTTTCAATGGGTGAGAGACGTCAGTGTGGTGACTCACTCCGCATTATGAAAGCTTACCGTTGGTCCTCCGCTGGTCGGCGGGCGGGCTGGGAGAGCAGCCGTTCATGTGGCAGTGTGAGAGGTTACAATTACGGTTGCTGGTGGGAGCACAGGTAATAACAGAGGGCCGATTCTGTGGGAAGAGGGGGGGGAAAAAAAAAGAAAAAAAGCATTGTGGGTAATTAGCAGGTGCGGGAACACCTCTCCTCCATCACTGTGACAGAAGTAATCTTAGCAGGCATGAAAGCTACGACAAACATTTCACTGATTGAAATCTCAAATCGTGTCTGTTAAAAACAGAAGCTGACGTGTCTACTGAGAAAAAACAAGAAGTCCCTTTGTGAATATGAAGACCTGGAAACTTGTTCGAGTCAATCTCAATGATTTATGCTTTACACATGAATGCTTTACAAAGACGTGATTGTATTTGACGTTTTTCAGTTCAAAATCAGAACACATAAAAAAACATTTTCCTTAATTGAGCTCCTAAAACGGTACAAAACACATGTTGATGTATTTGTGGTCCTGACCGGTGGTCACCCTCTTACTGTTTTTCCATTCACAGTGAGTGTAAATATTTATGTTCAGCATTTCTGAAATCACCTCATGCGGTCAACGTTTCAACAAACGGTCAAAACGGTGATTACAAAAAATGCTTGTCCAATCAACTGTTCCTCTTTCTGCAGCGCTGATGCCTTTAACCTTAAATCAAGATCGTCGCATGTCAGTTGTGTATATTACAGCACTGCATCTGTGTTTTTATTTATTCGACTGAGCAGCAAGAAAAGGTCAAAATGCAGAAAATGCATGCAGCTGCGCATGTACGGAGAATACAGTCCACTGGCGCAGGAGATGAAAAGCATCAACAAGGAGCAGCTTTGTGCTTTTGCAGCACATGATCCACACAGATCCACACAGTCCGCCAGCAGACGCCCACACAGGAGTCTGTGCTGGGCAGGATTTCACATTGAGAGGATTCCTCAAGGCCACGCAGAAGCATCGGGCCTGGAGCCGATTCAGATTTTTGGTCATCTTAACTCAGACGAACCTGCTGCCGCCCTGCAGTCCCGCTGATGACGGAGCGCTCGACTCCTCCGACTCCGACGTCATGGCTGCTTTTGGTCAGGGCCAGCGGCTGCTCCACAGCATAGCCAGAAATGGAAGCGTACAGGTGGTTCCCATGGAGACCGTTGGTGGAAGTAATGCGCTCCACGGTGCCGTGGCCCCGGCTCCAGTGCTCGTTACGGTTGTCTCCAGCAGAGGGACGGGCCCTGGATTCACAGATAGACTAATATTACATGCACCACCAACAGGCCACTTCCAGAAAGACTTTCTGATTAGTGTTGATCTACGATATGGCTTTTTTGTTTTTTTTTCCTTTCTTCACGCAATATTCATAATTCCCGATGTTTGGACTTTGATGTGTTAGTTTATTCATTTATCTCAAAAATCAGATCAGCCTGGAGGTTTTCTTGACATTTCTCCACAGTTAAAACATTCAGACTTTATTTCACGATGATGTCGTCAATTTCAGGCTGAATCACTGACTGATCACGGACATTTTTACAAACATAAAAACTTCAGTTACCACTTAATGCAAATCCCGATTAAGGATCATCAAATCTTTTTGAAGTGCATTGATGCCGTTTATCCTGATTAAGCACCAGAAATAAAAACGACTATTATTGGAATAAGGAAAACAACCCGTATAAAATTGTCTTGATCAAAGGAGGAATTAATGTAACACAAAATATTTTGCAGCAGATTTGTTTGGCTGTAAGTAAAATCAATATTTTGTGAGAGTTACTCACAATTGAGTTGCAAACAATCTGCTCATTTTGGTCATGTGGTCGTCGTCACAGCTGATCCGCTCCTCCATGTGTTCCTCTCCGTACTTCCGTTTGCTGGGGCAGTGTGGAGGAAGCCCCGCTGTGTTGGACATGGCGGTGGACAGGGAGGGCATCCTGGACTCGTCTGGTGGAGGCGGAAAGCATGAGCGTCGTTAATTCCACAGGTATAGAGGAGCTGTATTTACCTTTTTGCCGAGACCTCTGAGATTTGTCCCGTCCTAGAAAACCTAACTGGGAAAGACGTATTTCAGAGAACGTGCGAGTGAGAGCTTGGCGTGATTGGTTGACACTGCTTTACTTACACGTAAACCGGGAAATTGTTCAGTCAAGTAAATTTTAAGTGAGAACCCGGCATCAAGTGCATCAAACACTGATGCCTTCATTAGTTCCACTCATACAATGTATTGAGAAAATAAAACGGCTCCGTTATAAATCATGTCTTTATAATTCTCAGGTTTGCTGGGATCGCTTCATAAGCTGCAAAGGAACACGGCACGCTGTTCATTTTCAAGTTGGAGTGTCTAGTGGTGGCGAGTTGGTATGAATTATAATAACAAAATCTGATATTAAAAACAGCTCTACATATAATAAAACCTAAATCCAGCTCAACATCACTGCAAGCTCAATCTCCAAATCATATCTTTCTCATGCTCTTGAGTAAATGTTAAAGTTGTTATCTTGATCGTTCAGAGTACTGATTGCAGATTTGTTGCTTCAACTAGATTAAATCTTCTACTTTTATTTATAGGTCCCACTTCAGGGAACGTCCAGCAAAGGAGAGACAGCACACACAAGAGTAAAAGGAAAGTAATAAAGAAAAGGACAAAATGAATAAAGAAATGACAAAACAAAAGTCGACAACACAGACATAATTATAGAAATTGCATTTAAAAACTCAGACTTCACAATGACGACGAAAATGTATCATTAACATACACAATATACACGTTCTAAATGACTGATCAGCAAGGAAACATGTTGTTTTCCATGTACGCTGCATCCACGCTCTGCAAACTCAGAACTACAACATATTAAATATGAAGCAAAGGTGAGTTGCAAAATCTCTGAGACAACTTATCAGAATATTTTAACCCTGACAAGTTGCATTTCAGAAAACTGTTGAGTCCTTCCAAAAAGTGCTGATAAGTAACATCAAATATAGTGATAATGTACACTGCAACAGTCCAATTTACAACACTTTTAAATGAAAAAGTTTAAAACATAAAAAATTGATTTAATTATCAGGTGTGAAGCAATGCTTTAAACATTTCTGGTTTAAAAAAAAAAAAAAAAAAAGAAAATCTGGTAATGGCTGAGAAGATATGTCAAATCTCTCATGGCCACAAGTGCTGCCATCCCACAAATGCATGTTAGTTTGATTCAAAGGCAACTGATCAAACTTTACAAGCTATAACTACAATTTACGTACTTTTAAAGTGTAATTTACTCTTCCTTGCCCAAAGTTAGCGCAAACATTATACTCCACATCGTCACACAATCCAGTTGTTTTCTGGAATCAGCTGTAGTCATGCGTCAAAATGCAGCGCAAACCAAAACAAACGATTTTGGTATCAGAGTCAGAAATCAGTTCAATATACTTTTAATACGCCTGAAATGAGTAGAAAAATGCAGACTAACCTTCGTAGTGCAGTCTCCCAATGTTATTGTTCATCTTGTCCAGGAACTGAGAGTTCAACAGGTCCATTCTAGTGAAAAGCATTTACACGAACAGGCTAGGTGCTAACATCGATGTTAGCAGGTTACACCTCCGTGGACGACAAACAGGCTTCTGACCTGGAAGAGAGATGGTGCTGTAAGCATATCAGGCAGTCTGCTGGAAAGTACGCACGGTTTAGATTCAACCAGAGATTTTTCAGATCGCCTGTGAGGTCTTGGCGTGAGCGATTATCTGGTTTACGACAGCTTCGAGCTAATTGAAGCTATCAGGTCGCCTGCACTGGGACAGCCGCTATAAGAGATGACGAAGTTCGTCTCCAATTCGATGATGAGAGGAAAGTTCACAACAGACGTGCAGCACCGATCGATTGATTGTTTTACTGGCTCTTTTGACAAATCAGCATTATGTCAAAAAATCGGGGATAAATCCATGTACAGACAGTCCCCAATCTCTCGTTTTCCTTTACTTTTGGACATACCAAACGTAAACATTTGTCTCCGAGCCACGGCAGGCTCGAATAGGAAACTGACTTTGCCATCGCTGCGAAGTTTGGATGATGCTAAAACTAGCTAGCTGTTAAATGCTACATGTTAAAAAGTTCAATCTTTAAGTTGTATTCGGCGGATTGCTGTCACCGCTATGACTGTAATCGTAAAACACACACAGCCGCGATTGCTATCTTCGCTGCACTGAGTGACTGAGGACATTTTTCCTACTTTGTGAACACTACGAAATGACGTTAGCCAAGTTAGCTCAAAGACAGTCGATGTAACAGGCTAATGAAACTGTTATTTACAAGTTTGCTAGCTGTTTACAGTGCGCTCATTCGTTGATCTACAACGGAGTGCGATGTGGCTTACTTCATGGAGAAAGGTGAGTTCACCGCCACAGGAGCTCGGTTCGTCCGGCTCGCCCGTACACGGACTTCTCTCACTTTCCCACCCCCCCTCAGACAAAAGAGAGCGGAGCGGCCCTAGCGGACACACCGGGGAGGATCAGTCTGTCCACACAAAATCACTCCAGCACATCCAAAATCAAAACAAACATTCAATCCGTTCAAAACATTTCAAAACATCAGGGAAATAAACCGTGAGTTTTCGATGACTTGGATGTCTTCCCTTTAGCCAGATGGAGATTGTTTTTCATTACAAATGTGAGTAATTTCAAACACATCTGCTTCCCCCGAGCAGCTGTGGATCACACAGATGTGTTGCTGTGTCATCGCTTGGGTTTATATATGAACAATCAGCTGGACGGTTTTCAATGGTTTTCACAGGGTTGGTGGAAAGCAGAGGCGTCACTAGGTTTTAAGTACAAAGGGGGGCTTAGCCCCCAGGAGATGCACAGGATGTGAGCGAATGTAGTGGGCGAGCATAAACGCTCACAAACAGCAAACAAGAACTGAGAAGTTGCTTTTCCACTTTTTTGGACAGATTTAACAGAGATACATTGGTATGTAAAAGTTTTAAGCAACCTTTAGATTTTTCATACAATACAACAACAAACACAGGAAAAATGTTTACAGCATTAACAACAAAGAAAAAAACAAATGTAGTTACAGTGCCATATTTTACAAATATGTCTTATTCATTAAGAGCCCTGCCACATGTATTATTCAAAACTATGTACAAAGAGCACTGTGGTGTCACAAGTTACACCAGTTTTAAATAACATGGCCACTATTGGTAGTTACTTGGTGGGTGGAAGGATCAAAGAATGGCGTCTGTTTTAAAGGGTCGCAAATCTGTCGATCACTCTGTTGTGACTGAGATGCTGAAGCACATCTTTCTCTATTGACATAACTGCAAAACTGTGAAGTCTTTTCTGACCCATTGTTTGACGCAGCCAGGAGTGCAGACGACGGAGTGCACTGAAGGACCTTTCACATGAGCAGCTGCTTACAGGCACTGTCAGGGCAACTTTGGATGGTTGCCTTCAGAGACTGTAAAGTGACTCTTGTTCATTTTGTGACGGAACCAAAGCTGAACCATGACTACAGCCATGCCTATAAACTGTGACTTGCATACCCATCACCACAATACAGTCCGGACGCCCAGGGCGGGCAAAAGAGCCCAAGAGCCAACCCCATCCAGTCAGGCGAAGGGCCAGGACCATACCCAGGAGAACCGGCCCACGTGGGTGGCTACCCGCCCCAGGCCAGTGCCCCCCCAGCGCTCCAGCCGCGTACCACAGGATCCAGGGCATCACAACCCCCAAAACACTCCCGTCCCCCTCCCTAACCCCCGCTGCTCCCCCTGTCCTCCCACCCAGCCCCACCCAGCCCAAAACACACACACACTGCAGATATCAACAGAGCGGAGGATTCAGTACACTGTGGCTGCCAGCTGGTGTCACCCTCACACCGAGCACACGCAGAGCATCCACATCCATCCTCAAGTACCCTGAACGCTTTACAGCTCCTGTCAGCCTCACCAGAGCCTCTGTCTGCAACCAAAACTGATACTAATCACTTTTGGGCGAGAACCTCATGAAAACCAGACATGACAATCTGAAGTAAAACTCTAAAATGTGTCCGGAAGTGAATATTCTGCGGTCAAAAATTATTATTCCATGGCCTCATATTAATATTTTGTTACCGCGAAATAATTTGTGTCCACAAAAAATATTTCCAGTCCTCAGTTTAGTATTTTGTAGCCTAAAATTGTATTTTATGGCTATAAATTAATATTTTGTGGTCTTAAATTAGCATTTTTTTGGCCTTGGAATATTCATTTGTTGGTACAAAATTTGAGGCCACAAAATTTTAATTCGCAGCCACCATTTCAAGTTTTATTTCTGGTGTCAAATGTGGGGCTTCATAATAACTGCTTTAAAAAAAAATGTAAAAAAGGTCAAAGGTTCAACTCAAATGGATAAACTTTCCAAATATTCAGAAGAGTCAAAACTACTACAATTGGTAAAACCATTACGAATGGGGAAAAATGAAAAAGGATAAAATATTTAACACTGCTGAAAAAAAAAGAAAAAAGCAAATACAATGGCTGCACCTTCAATTGCTTTAAAAAAAAAACAAAATTATTTTAAAAGGAAAAAAAGATGAAGATGCTAAAAATCACTACAAAAAAGTAACCACTGAAAAACAGTCAAAATGGCTAAAATTGCAAGAAATAGTGACAAAGGAAAACAACCTAAATGTCCAGAACAGTCAAAATTGTTTTGTTTTTTGTTAGGGAAACACCTAACAAGTAAAATGGCTTGAACTGCTATATCTGTTGAAAACATCTGGAAATCATAAAATTGCATAAATAACTGAAACAACTTGAATCTTTAGAAAAGGTGAGGGGATTTTTCTTTTTAAATTCTCAGGATTCATTAAAAACCACTAAAAAATATTTTATAGTTGTTAAAATGTGTTCACAATTGCCATCATAAAACTTCATAAACACAATGTAAGATAAATTTTGGGCATGTAAAGCAAAACTCATGCTCATTTGACAAGTTAAACATGTTTTTTTGCAGCTCCAGACAAATACTATTTGGTAAAATCAGTTAAAATGAGCTCATTTGGTCACAACATTTGCAGATTCTTAACAAAAATGTATAATTTTAGTGGAAATGTGGGGTGAAAAACCTATGAAGATGGACCTATGGAGATCATGAAAACTCCATGGTCTTAAACAACATGTGTAGATTATATAACCGCTGTTCAAGATGCTTTGACAAAAGTAAATTATCATCTTTAGTATTCTGTTGGATTAACAGATAATTATGCTTTATTCACGGAAAATAGTTCAAATCAACACAATCCACACACATGAAGGCATTGTAGAAAAAAGAAATAAATATTTGAAAATTAAATGTGGCCTATATTTGTTGTTGTTTCTGAAAAAATACAAAAGCAAATCACAAAAGAAATTACAGGTCCATTAAAAATACTTTCCAGTCATTTCTATGCTCACAACATATAAACCGAAATGCATTATGCATTTCCCCGTTCTAACCATGGGCTCTGTTTAAAACAAATATTGACAACAGAGTTGGATCTCACGAAATATGCTGAGATATTGTAGTTTGGATTTTCGTGACTCTGAAATTATTATATTTCAATTTTTGTTTATAAATTTCAAAATATATGTAAGTTCCACTGCTTGGATGGATGGATGAGATCTGCCTGCATTTGATGACGTAACCTGTAGAAATCCCTTAAATCATCCTTAGATTCAGAAACCTTTAAGTTTCTGTGAGTAATTCCTCAGAGATTCACAGTTAATCTTCCCTGGAACAGATTTGTTGCGACCTTCAAGCTCTGCAAATTATTGATTTATTGATGTGTTTTCTGAACCTTGTCAAAATGTCCATCTGTCTTTTTCACATGTGATTCAGTTCAGTCAAACTTTGACCTCCGCGCTAAAGCTTTTCCCTGGAAGAAGTGAAGTAGCTGCAGCAACTGTTGGTAATTAATCAACTAATTAATTAATCTTTAATTACATATTCATATTGTTTGGAAATAAGAAGAGTAATGAAATATGTTGTCTGTCAGGAGAACTGGTGTTTTTATGAATGCAGAATACTGCAGCATGAATAGAAATCTGCATAATGAGCTGGGTGAATGAGGGAGACGTGTTGCAGTTCACGTCGGGGGGGTGGGGGTGGGGGGGGAGCAGAACCTAGAAACATGCTGCGTCCCAGGAGACGGCCGCTGACGCTCCCTCTCATTCAGCGCTGCCCGCCGGTCCCAACAGCCATTTTAGATTTCATGGCTACATTTTACTCGCACACACAGAAACGCTGTGCGGGGAAGCGGAGCAGACGCGTGCGAGGAGGAGAAGAAGAAGAAGAAGGGGGATCAGTCAGGCGACTGTGATGTAACACTCGGCGTACCCTCCTGCACTTCCACTGGAAACCCCTCTATTTTCCATGCTGTGGTTCAAAAAGAGGATGACGCCTCTCAGGCAGCAGAAAATGGGGGAGGGGTAGGGAAGTCAGCGAGGAAGAGAGAGGAGAGGATGAGAGAGGAGGAAGCAGAGGCACAGCATCATTTGCTTGAGGAAAGCGCAGGCGAAGCTGATTGGCCGAGCGGGAGTGAGGCGTCACTGCCAGTCAGGGGGAGCTTTGAGGATGCTCCGCTGAAGCTGGGAGGGAGTACATTCACTGGGAGTTTGCACTGAGAGCTCAGCCATTACCAGCTGTACTGAGGACAGGGACTCCTGCAGAATCCTTCTCCACACCCAGCGCTCCTCGGCTCCTCCGCCGTCTCCGCTGCAGCCATGAATTATTTGCGCCGCCGCCTCTCCGACAGCACCTTCATCTCCAACCTGCCGAACGGCTACATGACAGACCTCCAGAGGCCCGAACCCGCTCAGCCTCCCGCACCTGCCTCCACCGCCCCGGCCAAGTCTCCCACGGCCGCACCGGTGGCGGCCCCGGCCACGTCCCCGGCTCCGGAGAGGAAACCCCAGCTGTCCCAGTCGACGGGGGCCGGCTTCTTCAGCTCCATCACCAATGTTGTGAAGCAAACAGCTGCCTCAGCAGGGCTGGTGGAGCAGACCCAAGTCACGACATCCAAGAAGTTTAAGATTCTCCTGGTCATCGACGAACCTCAGCAGGAGTGGTAAGACAACACGTCCAGCTCAGTTCATCTTTTACTATCTGCATGTTTTGTTTCCTCTTTCCTCCAGCACGATTTACAGCTCGTTCCTTTGAGTGTAGTAGTCAGGCAAGAGCCACTGAAACATCTGTACAAAGCAACCTGCAGATAAATGAGCCCTCCTGCTGTGGTCTGATGGCTCGCCATGCCAGTTTTATGATATCACATATAGGCAGTCGGTGCTTAACGAAATATGCTCCACTGAGTCTCAGCTATTGTTGATTACACCAAGACTGCAGGCTGTGATTCTTCCCTACATCAACCTTGATCAAAGCCTTTTCTTTCATCCATTTCTACAGGCATGAATTGTGTGAAACTGTTGTGCTATCTTATATTGTTTCCATAGAGGAAGTGTAAATACTGCAGTGCTGTCCCTCCATCAGTGGGGTTCCCCCTCCTCACCGGCAGCACGTCACATGACATATGTTGCACTAACATACATGAAAATTAACATCAGAGGCTGCAACACAATCTGGACAGCTTTCTGAAAGCTGTACACATCGATATTTCCCGGGCCACTGGAGGGAGAGTCCATCACGCTATTGACCTGAAGAGAGTTGGTCTATCTTAAGATATTTAAGCCTCTCGGTGTCTCGCAGGATCTCGGCCAGAAGTAGCTTAAACAGGCCTGGTGTCAGTCTTCAGGCCATCTCAAGGAGTTAGCAGATGCATTTACAGAGAAAACACTTTAGGTAGAAGCTCATATCTTATCAAATAATCAAGCTGGCAGTTCTGTCACTCAATGGTCAACAATGAATGAATGAATGAGGCCTTATAGGACTGCAGATATACAGCAGGCTAATCTGTAAAAATAGAAACAAATCAGTTTTCTCTATTGTGAAGGGAAAACAAGATTACAGTACAGTATGTGAGGCAGATCGTAGTGAAACCAAAAAAGCCACATCATGTCTTTATTTGTGCTTTGTGTTATAATAAGTCTACAAATCAGAGATGTTGTTTTTCTTGCCAACATTAATACATCATCTGTGTTGTGTGTCATTCAGAGCCTTCAGCATGATATCCTCTGTGCGTGTGTGTGTGTGTGTGTGTGTGTGTGTGTGTGTGTGTGTGAAGGATTGGTCATTTAAATATTGAAACTCTGATCCCCAAGAAAAAAGATGAAACCGTGAATGACGTCAACCTTTTTCGCTGGAACTTCTTCAACATTTGTCAGGAGCAGAAAGGACATTTCTCTTTGAGGAATAACAATCACAGAGGGATGTGCCAATATGCTGCCACTGCTCTGCAGATCTGGCAGAAAAAAGACAATGTAATGAATTAAACTGAGACTCTCGTCATTCATCAAAGGTCATCCTAATGGAAAATGGCAATTATTGTTGGGCTGTGAGTGGAATGATGGTTCCACTCAACGTTATCCTCACTGTGGGTAATTCAGACCCACAGCCAAAGTCATTTCTAATCAAGTGATAAAAATCTCAGGTAATTTGATGTTTTATTGTCATCATCTTATTGCAGTTTTTACAGTTTTAAAGCAGCTCATTGCCTTCATATTCCCTGCACACTACTATTGTTCTCCATAGTCTCTTCTTCCGTCGCTTCTATTTAGTGCACAACCACTTGAGATTCTGCTAAAATAATTCATTCAGCAGGCTTCGCCTGTCTGAGCGCAGCATGTATTTTTTATGGCAGCTCAATGTCACGAAGAGGGAGGTTGCTCCACGTTTGTTTACTACATGTGGTTTCTTCCTGCTGCCTTTCTGAGACCTTTCACCTACATGCAGTGTCTCTGAACAACTTCGTTTTGCTTAAAATACTGAAGTTTTAGTCTGCCCGGGTGGTTTTATGACATTTTGGAGACTATAAAAAATGTAAGGAAAGTACATCAGCAATTTTTCTTTTCAGTAGATACACACTTTGTATTCAATAGTCACAGCCGCAGAGAAAAAAAAACTAAACTGAATTATAACCGCTGGCGAGCTATAAGAAGATGAAATATCCCCTCTTTTTCACACAAGCTTCAGCGAGCGCCTAATATTTCCTGTAACGTCGGGCCGTGTTCTGTGCTGCAGCTCGCTGCGTGACAGGTGGGGAGAAGACTCCTCTGTGAGGCCTGGTGGTCCCACCAGACACAGGCCCCCGTCTGGAAAGACCTCTACTGACTGATCACATCCGACAGGAGCTTCAAACGCCGTTTACCAGACGATTCAGCCAAAACTCAAGAGATGAAGATATATTATACATATTTCTATTTCACAGTTTCTGAAAAACATCCAAAAAAAGTATAACATGTGATATTAAGAGGACCTAAAATTGGTGAAGTACTGAACTCATTTTCGGACGTTCGTATCGACCTGACCTGGTTTCAGTGTGACGGAAGGGGGAAGATCCTTTCACCACATTTTCCTGAGATACCAGGTTATCACACAGCAATCACAGAGTAATTTATGTGCCACTTTTCCTTCAAGGTGAAAATGCATCAAATGCATGCATACCAATGAATTAACTCGTTTTAGAGCGTTTCTCACTCTTATTCTGAAAGACCCTGGAGGTGCTCGGCTGCAGTTTGCACCTCATGGTAGGAAAGGTGAATTCCTTTCAAAATGGTGAAAGTTAATTCTCTCTGATCCAGACCATATTTGAATAATAACTACCTCTGATCTTAACATTTTTAATTAATCAAGTGTGCTCTTGTGAAGCTTTAAATGGAAAAGATAAACATATTAAACGAGGCTGCCAGTCAGTCTTAGAGGTCCGTTTTCTTCCTGGAAGGCTATAAATTTCTCTTGTGACAGGAGGAGCAGATGGCTCGCTGTCTTACTTGTCTAAATAATTGCATGAGATGTGCTGCTCCCTTGTTCTCGTTACAATGATGCTTCGAGACGAATATTTCCTTAGAATTCCCTAATGCACACGTTTACAGACCCCCCCCCCCCACTGTTTTCTATGATAACATGTTTGTAAATGTAATCTTATTTAATCTAAACTGACCTGCACTGAGAGTGAATGTGACGTGAGAAAACATTAAAATTCAGCAATATTGTCCACTTACGAAGGTCTTGAGTGAATCGTCTGAATGTAAATTCACTCCAAGGGAAATGCAATCTGTCATTACTGTGACCGACCACCCTGCAGCCATTAGCTTAATTAAAGTAGCTTTTTTTCACTCTAGAAATCAGGATCACACAAACAAAACAGAACCGTATTTTTGCCTCGCTCAGCCTGCTCATCTCAACTTCTATTGAATTCAGGTGCATCACTTCCATTGATTTGTGGAAATAGATCATCCAAGTAAACATGAGCCTCCGTGCCCGGCTCCTTTCACTGCGAACACTCAGTCCATTTGTAAAGCTTTTAGTCAAGGTTGAAAGCAGAAATTATGGCGACTATGAATTCATCTGGTTATTTATCAGGTATACCCAGCACAAAGCAAAGCGTCTTATACAACAAACTATCCCTCCGTCCAAACATCTTCTTTATAACGAAGGGTTACAGGATCGATCTGAGCTGATTACGGGTGAAGGCAGGATACAACCTGGACAGGCCACCAAGTCTATTACTGGGCAAACACAGGGAGACAGACCACTACACACACTCACAGTCTCTCTGTCAGGAAATTTTACAATCAAAATAAGCTCAAAGCATGTTTTTAGAATGGGGGCGAGATCTCAGAGAAAACAAATGCAAAAACACCCAGAGAGAAAAAGCTAATTCAATATGAAAGAGCCCAAAACTTGACCTGGAGATCTTCTCGTCGTCCTTGGTAAACTGATAAAAATGTTATCGGAATAATGAAATACGCTTCAAAGACTTTGTAAATAGCAAACTGAATCATCAGATTACTTACAAGAAAAAATGAATCCTTTAAATTTTGGTGTATACGACTGGTGGAGCTGTCCTGTTCTTCACATAAACTCCAAACTGACTCTATAACAATAATGTCCTTGACTTTTCCATGAAGCCTTTACTTAACACAGAATAAGACTCTCACCAAAGGAACTGGTTGCTGTGAGATGACTACCAATTACTCATGCATATTAATGCCCTGCGTTGAAAGATCACGTCCTTTCTGAATGTGCTGCCTCTAATCCTAACCTGAAGATTTCTGCACAGTGATCATTCTCATCATATCCTAACTGTACTACACCTGGATATTTCCAGTGTTGACAGAGATTAATATTTGAATCGGTTAAATGAAATCATAGGCTTGTTGTCTTCATGCGTCGCCTCCGTGTTTGTTTCTCGGGGTCATGTTTAGGAAACACTGTCTGCTTCCGTCTGTCTGTGTATCACAAAACAGCCTCCATCCCGGTGCGGAGCAGCCTTCTCATTTTCTCAAATATATGAGCTATGATTCATATTTTAATGCTTGTTTTCTCTCTCAGCTAAGTAGATCCCCATGCTCTAATTAGATTGTGAATGAATTATTCAGCTTTACCTCCTCATTAAAGAAGCAGGGAGAGGAGGGCATGTGACAGCAGAGAATATACAAACTAAATGAACGAGGAAGTAAGAAGCTCAAAACACATTGGCATAACAGAATAGCGCGTCCTCCCTGAGACATCGACACTCTTAAAATTGTATCTGGACGAATCTCCTTTGGTGTCTGTGCCACTGCTGCAGATGAAGCAGCTGGCTGTTGGTCTGGAAACCAAAATGAGACCATCTCTATGGCAACTTTGGAAAACAGACAGGCCCCGTTCTTTTTTTGGACTCGTCTTGGTATTGATTTACCCCGGCCGCCTCTGCTATCAGAGCTGATGTTGTCAGGGGCCAGCCCCTTGCACATTAGGATCAGAAAAAGCATCCAAAAATCGAACGGCAGCAAGGATTTTATGGCTCTCAGTTTTTTATCGCTGTGTAGATTTGGGTCACTATCCATCTCCATCTTAAATCCCACAAGGATTTTTTTTTTTCCACTGCACAAAGTATTCCAAATAAAAGATTCGAGTGTGACATTTATATTCGAGTCAGAAAAGGGACAGTAAAGTGCTGACTCACAAGCCATGAAAAGTGCAGTCTTTCTCTGAATTTTTGGAGGTCTGTGTGTGCAAGAGGATTTCTTCTCATCTTGTTTGTCAGCTCCATGGGCAGTGCTGCCTGTTGAGGAGGCACATTTTTCTGTTTTTAGGAGTGTTGCGGCATTTTGGTGCTCTCTCTGTTGCCAGATCGAGGCGTAGAAGTGTCATAAATCGTGCGTATTAGCACTTGGAGTAGCAGAAGCAGAAACATTTCTCCGCACTGTGCCATTAATGTACACACAGACACACGCAGCTAACAGTACAGCCGGTTCTGTGGAAATCTTTGATCAATTTATTTGTTAAAAATGTATGTAATTCTATTATTTATACCACAGTTACATGAAATTTTAATACATTTTTTCTCCACCCAGGGCAAAATTGTTCCGGGGGAAGAAAATCCACGGGGATTATGACATCAAAGTGGAGCAGGTAAGTCTAATGTTGCAAGAAAGATATCTATTTCAAGCTCTTTTGTGAAGCTGGGCAAAGAGGTTTAAGTGCTTTGTCTTTCTTTAAGGCTCAATTCAATGAAATCAACGTGGTGGCTCATGCCAACGGGACCTGCAACGTCAACATGGAAGTCCTCAGAAATGGAACCAAAGTCATTAGGTAAGATTTACACACGCTGTCTCTCACGTGACAAAGACACACTCTCCACAAATGGATTTCACTCTACAAATCGTTATTGGATATTAAATGGATGTGTCTCTCCACCCCCAGAGCTCGAAGAGTGATTCATCCTCATGGCTTTCCGCACTTCCCACAGTCTGTATCGTCTCCCGTCAGTCTGTCTCACTTCTCTGTTGCGATTTTGTGTGTTTAGGTCGTTCAAGCCAGACTTTGTCCTCATCCGTCAGCATGCCTTCAGCATGACCCAGAACGAGGACTTCCGCAACCTGATCATCGGTCTTCAGTATGGCGGCGTGCCGAGCATCAACTCCCTGGAGTCCATCTACAACCTCTGCGACAAGCCGTGGGCGGTAGGGAAACGCTTTGCTGTGGAGGATCGCAGGCGGCAAAAGAACAATAACAATTATGTTATATGGTGTTCTTTACGGCGTCAAATGACAGTGATTCCCGTGTGGAAAATATTATGACTATCACCTTTTGTTTAATCTTTCATGTGCAGTTCGCCCAACTTATCAACACCTACAGGAAACTGGGGGCGGATAAATTCCCACTGATCGAGCAGACCTTTTACCCCAACTACAAGGAGATGGTGGGGATCTTAGCAAATAGAAAAACATCGATTTTTGTGATATTCGGCAGAAATTCAACAGAGTGACACAAATACTTTTGTACTCTAGGTCAGCATGCCATCATTCCCTGTGGTTGTGAAGATTGGACACGCTCACTCTGGTGTTGGAAAGGTAAATAAATGTTTCTAGAGATACATCTATAAAAGACTTTAAGCAGTAAATTGATCTCTCGTGTTAAAACTATTTTTTTTCCTATTTGTATTTGCTTCCAGGTAAAGGTGGATAACCACACCAAGTTCCAGGACATAGCCAGTGTGGTGGCTCTCACTCAGACCTACACGACCACAGAACCTCTCATAGACTCCAAATACGACATCAGAATCCAGAAGATCGGCACCGACTACAAAGCCTACATGTAAGCGTGTTTCCGCTTTTGTTCCTTCACTTATAAATAGAAACCAGACCGCATTTCATTTATTCTGTGTGTTTTACACACATCAGGAGAACGTCTATATCTGGAAACTGGAAGAGCAACACAGGCTCAGCGATGCTGGAACAGGTGGCCATGACTGACAGGTGAGTGTTTCATTGGCAACTCAATATAGTACAAGTACAATCAAGTGTAAATCATAATATGATGTTTCATTAATGCAATTCGCTCCTTTTAGTTTCATATTTACATACATAGAGCCAACTGCAGCATTGCCATATGATGGCACTTCAGATAAAATGAGAAAAACTGCCTCGTGCCAGTAACACACTTCTAGCAGATCCAGACTCCGATGTGGGTCTTTCAGTGATAATACGTCCCCGGTTCTGTGTCCAGGTACAAACTGTGGGTCGACACCTGCTCAGAGATTTATGGGGGTCTTGAAATCTGTGCAGTCAAAGCTATACATGGAAAAGACGGCAAAGACTATATCACAGAGGTAAGAAGCCTGGACTTGTTTGATGCCTGTGGATCAATACCTTTTACCATAGTTTAGCATTTTTTCCTGTTTCCTGTCATTTTTACTCTGTTGTGTTGACACCGCCCTCTTTGTTTCAGTTTGTGGGGTCCGCCATGCCTCTGGTAGGGGAACACCAGGCAGAAGACCGGCAGCTCATCGCTGACATGGTGCTGGCAAAAATGAACGAGTTAGCGGAGAAGGAAGCCAATGCTCCTCAAAGACCCACCACCATCCAGCCTTCCCAGGTACACAGACACACAGGAACATCACTGGTGATATTAAAACAATAATATGGTTTAGAACGATATAAGGCACCTGTACGATTCAAATAATTTGGCTTTTATTCTTCAACATTCAAATATTGATCTTATTTGTGCATAACAATGTTTGTTCAATCAATCAGTCAGTCAGTCTGTCATCAGTGAACGAGTAATTTTTCCTGTCTGTTGTCTCTTCTCATTAGGGAACTGGCCAGAAGGGAGAAGTTACTGGTGACGCCACTAAGAATGGTGCCGGACGCCCGCCTCAAGGTTGTCTGCAGTACATTCTCGACTGTAATGGCGTTGCAGTGGGTCCAAAACCAGTCCAGGCCAACTGAGTAACCCGAGCGGAAGGCTAGTTTCAAAGTCTAGATAGCAACGACGTACCTTAGCTGAAACCAAGCGCGGACTCGTGTGGAGGCTAACGGCAAGAATCAGATCTCGGGAGGGATGAGCTTCACGCAGCGGAGAGCTGGCCTGGACTGTGTTTTTAACTCTATGCAGTGTCAAAAATGTACTGTCTACTCGTTGACCTGTTGATTTGTGTGCTTGTATAGGTCACCTATGTTTTGATAGCTGTGGTTTTTCCGTTGGGGCTGTTGTTGATGATGTAAAGCAGATTGTGCCTACACTGAGTTCAGTGCTGCTCTGTGCTACCTGTTTGGCCCAGCTACAAATCTTTCGTTTGCCCCCCCCCCCACCCACCCTCCAGTTCCCTTTGTTATTTTTTATTTTTGGTGTTTATCTTTAGATATTGTTCAAACTGTGGGCATTCGTACAGTTTGAAGTTTGTGTATATCTCAATATGTATATGGTAAGTGGGTGTGTACGACTGTAGTGGTGATTATTTTGGTACATATGATAATAGATATTTATTTTTGTTTTGCATGACTGATACAAAGGCAGGTGCAAGTCAGTTATATATGTCTGATCAAGTGGGATGTTCACGTAACATCGCTGTGTTTATCTAAGCTGTGTTTCCCTGTGATTCATGCATTGTGAATGTGTCAGAAGAAATGCATATTATAGGTTCCACAGGATACACATACTGTTGAGACATTCAGTATTTTGCCTTTCTGAAACTTCCATTTCTCCATCTGCATCAGTGTCAGAGAATTACCAGAATAAGAGATTATTTACAGTAGAGGAACATATAATAGATATTAAAAAAAAAAAATTAACCTGAGATTTATGAAAGATTTTATTATATATGATGCTGTGCAGGTGTCTAAACACACAACTTCAATATATTTGTATAATTTCAAACCAAAGAATATATTATTTTCCTTCCATTAGCCTTTGCACTCCTGTAACTCACAATGTAAATAACAGTGAGGGGAATGCTAATCCTGCAGCTTGCTACATGCGGTGTGTAATTTAAACAGAGCCCAGTGCTCAGAGGCGATGGTTACACCCTCAAACTGCCAGTTCGGAATAACACAGCCGTGAACCGACGCCGTCTCTCGATTGTTGTTGTCCTTTTTGCATCGAGCCGCGTGGTTCCCGATAATGAAAAGGTGTGTAATGTATGATCTGCCACGAAATGCCAGTTATAAAGGCCCCCCCGCCCACCCCACTTCCGTCGCTCCCGCACTGGGTACCAGCTATCGCGGAGGCGTTGCCATGACAACAGTGCAAGTGCTCCGAGGGTTTAGTGAGGACAGCTGTAGTCGTACCGTGCCCCTGTTACAGATCCCTGTGAGCTGATGGAAAAGTGCAATACAAATTTTCTTTCCTTTAAATCAATAACGTGCTTGTGTTCAAATCAGAGCTTCCATGGAATTGATTCAAGAAGCGATAGTCATCCCCACACAAAGTTGTGTTATTTTCTTTTGCACAGAGTTCTTGATCACTTGTTGTTGTCCCGTGGCTTTTTGTGGAGGCCATGTCATCCAATATGTAAAACCCCTAAATGGTGAAACAGCTAAAACGCAACCAAATTAACTGTAAAAAGAGATCTATACCGTTTTTCCCTGATTTTTTTTCTCATTGTAGTTAAGAAGAAGAAGAAAAAAAAAAAACATGTTGAGCAAGCTAACTTGTATAAAGTGCCATTGTATCTGTGAGCGTATCCTTGTAAAAGCCATGCCTGAGGCTTTATGGATGTGTTGTTCTGTTAAATAGGAAATATGCCATGACAATGAATTCCAAGGGAAGAAGATGCGAGGGCACCGAGGTTGCCGATAGCGGCGCCTTTCGGCCTCGGTTTGATAACTGTGGTTAAACCTTGTTTTTTCAGCCTGTGTGTTGAGGTGATGCTTCTGTCTTCAGACCTGGTGGGTTGTTAACTATTATGGACCGTGGTACTTTTAAAAACCAGTGTCGAGTCGTTTTGAATCCAGATCACAATACGATACATTGTGGATAAAAGAAAAAAAGAAGTCCTCTACGGATCTTTCCCCTCTGTCACTGGCAATAAAGCTTCCTTTGCAATATGTCCGTGTCCTCACATGTGTTACGCCGTGTTTAGTAATGTTCTGTTAAGGAAACACTTCTCACATACCTCATTAGTCCAGGAAACAGCCGTCCACACGCTGCTCTGCAATGTTTCCAATGCATGAAGGAGTGTAGAGATGACTGTACCGTGGTATTGGCTCCCCTCTGCTGCTGTTGCCTTCATATTGTGACGTTTCTGTCTTCTGTGTTAAAAATGTGAGATATGATTTTCTGTGAAAGAAATATTTCAAAAATAAATCAGAAATCTGCTAAACCGTGCTAGGCTGCATACAGTCCGTGTACAAACATTACATCTGAAAATTTTCCCTCATTGGGTCGTACTGTTTGAATGTCATCAGTATGTTTTATGCTGACATTAGGGAATCCAAAGGAAACCCAAAGGCCTGCTCTAAAGCTGACCCTCGAATCAACTGCGAAGGATAAAACCTCAAAGCTCAGGCCTGCAGCACAAGGTTTTCAGGTTGAGAATCGAAATGATTCAGCATCGGGAGTACCGCAGGTCCAGTGTAACTCACGTTCTGTGGTGCACCATGAGCACCGGGCTCGTTCTCAGCCGGAGGCAGCAGCTCGGTTCTCCTCAGAGTCAGCCGTGGACCACGGACAGCAGCGGGAAGGGAACAGGACTGGGGAAAAACCACAGGGAAACCCCCAGCTGAAGTAAGAAATGATACCATAAGCGCTCTGATAAAGTAATCCGAATGAATCATGCAGATGTATTCACACATGTTCTGTCTCACTTTGCTCATAAAAACTAATATTTCGCTTGTCTTTCAGCAAATCCCAGTCTCTGAGACGTGCATTTCGAGGGAAAGACACAGCATTTTTCCACACGGCTACTGATGCAACTGATGCTGAGATGATCCAAAAATTTAGGAAGTCCTTTGCAAGTTTATTCTCTGAATAACGCAGCAGTTTTTCACGTAAATATGAAGCACCAGCTCCTCTAATGCCTGTATGAGTGTTTTTCAGTGTGCTATGAATGTTCGTAGAAGAATTGTTTGGAGCATATATCTTTGCTGTAACAATGCTTCTTGGTAGTAAATCTTGTACTAGTGAAATTTATTTCAACTTAAACTGGTGTGGAATTTATAACATTTGTGTGATGAGCAGCAGATCTGAGGATGTGTGTGTTACAGCCATGAAAAATTTTAACAGTTTCGCTTTGCTGTTGAGTCTTGTTTTGGGCAATGAAAAAGTTAAGTTTGAAGAAATGGGTTATTTTGACAATTAGAAAGTTTAAGAATTTAACTAACAGAAGCGTCGATAAGCCTCTGTGGAAGCCATAGCCACATACACACACACACGCAGCCCAAACCCTCCTCCTCACGGTGGTCACCAGCCTGCTCACACACTGCCGCCTATTAAGGGGCAACAAAATGTGAACAGTTTGATACAAACAGAGATTAGTCAACAGCTTTGGTCTCTTCCTGCCAGATTTGTGTGGCATTAAACCATAAATGGCCAACAAATTGGATCTGGTGTCACCATGTTTGTGCTTCTCATTTATCAATTCAACTGTTGCAAACATTCAGCAAAGCATGATTAAGATAAACAGGAAATAAAAAGAGGCATTCATTGAAATCTCTACACCAGCAGCAGTTTGCTCTTTTACTGATGTGATGTCTCTTTTTTTTTTTTGGTCTGTTCTGCTAAATCTTAATCATCTCCCACAGACCAAACATGTTCAACCTGCATCTCTCAGACTTCCAGATGTTGCTGATGATTGTTTTCCTCATGAGGAGCGCTGTGCTCCGAGCATATTGACGTGGCCTACTTCAAGTAAAAGCCACTAAAGAAGCGAGAGGAGGAACTCCAGGAGGCCCTTGAAACTGCAGCTGATGATCTTGGTCTAGACTCCTGCCAGCTGTCTGCCAGGCTGCTGCACGACATGAGCAACCTCTGCCCTGCGGTCGCACGCCGCGCCCACCATCTGCTGAGGAAATCAGGTGAAGAGAAGCACTTCCAACCCAAAATGAAGGGAGGAATCAGCTGACGTGTCAGAAATATGGAGATTTCTGAATGTCATGAGACTTACACCGATGAATTGAAGCAACAACATGAACAACGCAGCAGAAAATATAACACATTATAACATAATAGATGCAAAGCACAAGGGAACATGACCTATGTAATACTAACACATTTCATATAACATGAAATTCAGTATAACATAAATATAACAAACTTTACATCATACAGCACACCATAGAATGTGAAAAAAACAATAGCATAACAGTACATAATAAACATGCTATAATAATATAATCTGACATAAAATATATTCAACAGTAAATAATACAAGCCAGTGCCGGCCCAAGCCTGTGAGGGGCCCTATGCAGAGGCTGATTTTGGGCCCTCGTCATACCACTGGACTCCCATCTGAGCTTCACCATTAATAATGCTGGAGGGTTACATACAAATGTTGCAGTCACTATCGACTGTATTGATTTTTTTTTTAACACAATGAAACAATCAATGAAAACAACTTAAATGTACATGCTCTTGGGGGCCCTCTGGTGGTCATTGGGACCACATGCACCTGCATCTGTTGCATTGAAAGGCTCTGATCCAGCCTATCAAACGCCTACTTCATCAAGCTTTTAAACTTAACATATCATGACGTAATATCACCCCCCCCCCCCAAAAAAAAAACCAAAAAAAAAAACCATAACATACCTCCTCAGAACCAAAGGTGGACTCTTAAACATGGCTCTCTTTAAAAGACATGCAAAAAAAAAAATAGGTTAAACTATGTCCTATTTACAATAATACATAAAATAACTGCTCCAAAATGCTGATTCTAATAAATCTTAAGTTTACACTTGAAAATAATTGTTCCCACAAATGCAGCACGATCAAGTTGAAGCTGTGGGTTTTGTGCAGCCATCTGGTGGTGGAGCTGAGGCGGAGCTCCCTGCAGACGCTGTCAGAGGTGTTGTGGTTACATAATAAAGAACTTGAGACGCTTGAACTCAGGCTTAAAATACATACAACCACAAATATGTCATTTATGCCACATTAACTTTCAAGTTCACATTCATCATCCACCTTGGCAGATAATGACAGGACTCTGTATTGATGGAATATTAGAAAACAACACTTAAATTGCGATGAATGGCTGTTTATTTCTATTATTGAAGAGAAAAAGAGAAAGAACAATGCAGTATTGACTGACGGAATGAGAGCATCTCGGCTGAAAGATTT
The DNA here is from genome assembly GCF_902148845.1 of Salarias fasciatus. Classification (NCBI taxonomy): domain Eukaryota; kingdom Metazoa; phylum Chordata; class Actinopteri; order Blenniiformes; family Blenniidae; genus Salarias; species Salarias fasciatus. The sequence continues at coordinate 19,199,785 of NC_043764.1, read as the reverse complement.
TTCTTTCTTCCAAACATTAAATGTATTTTTCACTTTCCTTTGAGCCTGCATGTCTGATGGGAATTGTGTCTTTCATCACAGAGTAGTGGGACAAACATCAGAGAGCAGCTTTCTCTCTCTCTGTCTGTCTGGTGTTCCTGTTTACAAAGATCTGATCATACATTGGAGGCATTTGTTCTTTCCGGGTAATACCTTTATAGTTTTATTGTAAACTTTTAAGATAGTAATTTTATACCTTTTTTGGGGGGGAATTATATTGTTTTAAAAAGTAGTTCAGCTCTAAACCTCTGAAATTATTGAAGTTAGACTGCAGCAGACTCCTCAGACCGCTCTTATGATCCACTCAGTCACCAGACTCCCAGTCTTACTAGTAGTTACTTAAAAAGGCACACTGTTCCTTCAAGGTTAAACGTGTTTGACACGATAATGAAATAAAAACTTGATTAATGTACCTTATATAAGCCGCAGAGGCCATTTTCCTTGAATTTTCCACCGCTGGAGGCCAGTCCTGACGCAGGCCCAGCCAGCAGACGGAGCTGTTGCATGGCACTGGACCACGACCCGAGGGCTCTGTGGATTTCACTTTGACCAGCCTGTCAGCTTGTCAGGATGCAGAAATAGAACAGGTAAACACATTTAGCAGTGCAGTTTTTAAAAGAATACATGAACTGTGGTTGACGGGCCTTGCGCCAACGTTTCTACCCCACGGTCGAGAGTTTGACACTCGACTGAAATGAGACAGAACCTTTAACGCCCCCATCACATCTCATGTTTTGCCTTCACGTCAGAAAGCCACGAAATAAAATAAACACCTGTTTCCATACTTGGATCACAGCAAATATTCCCATATTTACTGTAAATTTGCACATGGGACTAAACTAAGTGAAGTGGTCCTGCCCAGCAGGAACTGCACACTGGATGTTTACACTAAAACAAAATAGAACCGTCTTCTCGCTCTCTTTCCACCGCGAGGCCCTCCCTTGCTGGATGATTGTTGTTCCACTGAGCTTGCCAGTGGCTATGCAGCCCTCCCGGGCATCAGCCAATGGCGGATTCCCGTGGTGGCGTGTCTGGACTGGATCCCCAGTGAGGTTACACCACGTTGCCACTGCTACTGCAAACATCACACTCCGCCACAAAGTCTCGCACATGTGTGGGATTTGACTTTGTTCACAAACAAAGTGAAGTGGCGACAATCCGACACCGACCGTCCACATCGCCAACCTTCGTTAAGCGCGAGCGTGTCGACTTATCCGCATCTCCTTAGAAGAAGGGAAACAAAACGTGATCAACAGATTTGGCAAAGAAATTTAACTTAATTTTATTAAAATATCGGATAGACAACTTTCTCACCAAGTTCACAATAAAATGTTTAACCTCTTGAAAGTGACATGATAAAACAAAACAAAAAAACAAATCAGTCTCCAAATCATTTTAAATATTTAAGACAACTGCCAAAGTGTCCAGCTCACGCTAACCTGTCGATGGAGAGGACGGACGAGAATGTGCGGATATCTTAGAAATCACTTCGCTCAGAGAATCGCTGCTTTTTCTTAAATGTGCAGATCTCCATCATGCCTCGCGCTCGCTGTCTGACAGGCTATATTTCATCCAAAGTTACCCACAAAAAAAAAAAGTCAACAAAAAAGGAGAAAAAAAAAGTCCCCATGTCTACCCCTTTATCATTTAAGACAATGCAAAGTCAACTACTATTGTGCAACTAAACGGACTACATCCAACGGCTCCGCGGCGACGGGGAGAGAGAGAGAGAGGTGAAGTTGTGCAGGATCTTCGTCCAGGCTTTGTTTCCTCTTAAGGCAGGTTTAAGTTCAAAAAGTCCTCTTCACCAGAAACCAGGGGCGGCGCCCGACTGGAGGCCGCGCTTCACGTCACAGAACCCGGGATCAGGAGACGCGTCCGTCTCTGCGACGCTTCCTTCAACGTCCATCTGTCGCCGTCTTTAGGTAGGTGTGCGTGCATGTATTTACAACTCAGACCGAGGCAAATGCCCACACGAGGCTGCTGCATACCGTCATATAAAGGCATCGCCGCCTGCCAGCCTCTCATCTCACGTTCTATTGATTAGCATGGGGGATACGTATGATTGCATGTGCGCCGGTTGGTGTATATGAGCATTGATGTGCAGAGAATTCTGGAATACTGAACGTTTGGAGTATTTTGCATATTCTGAGGAGAACGGGCGTGAGGAGCGGAGGGAGGGGGGGGGGGGGGGGGGCGTCGCGGTGCGAGGCTCTAGAAGACAGGCAGCCTGGTGGAGGTCAGAGTGCAGGTGTTGATGTCCTCGGTGTGAGAGACTCTGTGCAGGGACGGTTCTGAGGCACTGCGGTTTATCTTCGGTAGGGCATGCTGGAGAAGCTCGATCGAGGACAAGATCTAGAAAGTTTAGAAAAGAGAAGTCAAGTTTGGCTGTACGTATATTATGTGGCGAGATTCGTCAATGACTGCGGAACGAAACTCACAGTTAGCACAGTGTGTGGCTCACCTGTGGGAAGAGCGGCCTTTCATCCTTGGACTTCTTGATGCAGTCCGCCACCAGCCTCTTCATGGCTTTGGGGCAGTTCTTGTAGAGCTTGCTGAGGTCTGGAGACAAGTATCCTCTCCCCACCATGAAGATAATCTGAGGGCGTCACAAAGGGCAGCGTGTCACCCTGATCACATCTGAAAACTCATGTTAAACCACTCAGGTACTTGTCGGAGACGTTATAAATATGGCGTGAAGCTCTGAGGTGACAGAGATCTCAAACACTGGAGCTATTGTGAAAGTGTCAGCGTGTGATGCAGCAGAGATAGAGATGATAGGAGGACTCTGTGCTTTAACAAATCAGCTGAGAGCAAAGTCATTTCCCGGTGTCAAGGGGAGTCGGGTGAAGCCGAGGATCATAGCAGTATTTTAAAATCACGCTTTACTCAGAGCTAATGTGTCACGCAAACACAATGAAGAGAACTCGGTGAGGACACAGGTCCGGTCCAGACCCGGTCTAACACCGCAGAGAAGGAGCCGGACACACATGTACGTACCCCTTTTTCCTCACACAAACGCGCACACACAGGGTTGTGTTACTGTGGCTAAATTTAGGACTGTGGCTCCATGGCGTCCGCCTCTGTTCCACGGTGGGCCTTAGGCCAGCGCCACAACCCCCTTCAGACAGCCACAGAGTGTCTTTAGAGCCAACTTCTGGCCCAGGTTGACAAGCTACGCTCAGGCACTTTTCTAAATATGCGATTCAAGCCGTCTTATATAATCAAAACTAAAAAAAAAAAAAAAAAAAAAAAAAAAAAAAAAACAGAACAGACACTCAAATCTTCAAATTAACACCAGCGTGAGGCAAGTGTAAAGTGTGCTGAAGATGAAGGGGAATCCAAACATCTCACCTCTGCTCTACACCTGGCAAACGGCAACATGGCAGCAAAAACAACTGCTGCAGCTGCCTGTCTAGAAATGTGGAAGTCTGAATTTTCAAGCCGTTAAATGAACTCCCAAAGCCGCCGTTCATGAAGCCGACGTCCAGAAGCTTCAGTGTAACGGGGATGCAAAGATGAGCAAAACAGTAGAAACTAAATTTTTTTTGCTTTGCGGCAGAAAACTCTCAGAAGCATTTTAGATTATAAAATAGCAGTTTTTACTATTTTGTGAATGTCTGCAAGTATTGCAAGGAAATTTTGTTTTTTTGTTCTTTATGGATTTTTCAGCTTTTTTGTTTCTTGGAAAAAAAGTTTTTTTTTTTTTTTTTATGATTATGTATGTGTCGTGTGAAAAAAGCAGACTCGTTGGTTCACTATCTCACTTCCGTGGTGTGAAAGGGGAAGTGGTGAATTACGGCTTGTGATTGAGAAAGGCTGCGAGATGTGAAACGCTCTTCACCTGATCTCTGTTTGCTGTCTGGGAGTACGGCAGCTCGCCCGTCATCAGCTCAAACAGAACTATTCCATAGGAATAGACGTCGGACTGGAAGCTGTAGGGATTGTTATCCTGCATCCGGATAACCTCAGGAGCCTGCCCACAAACAATACACACAATCACTATAAACACAATAAAGAACATTTATTTTTAAAATTGTCTGTACTGCTCAGTGTCTCAACAGAGCTAATGTCCATTACTGAGCTAAAAGAATAACATCTGCTTTTTAAAAAGCTTTAAGATCAATACGGTTACATTCTTCCTCACTGACTGAAGGCACTAGGCTTGTCTCACCTCTTTATCTAAAACATGATCAAATGTTTCGATGCGCAATGTGTGAATCAAGTGTGTGACGCTGCCGTTTCACTGACCATCCAGAGGATGGATCCAGAAGGCTGCTCCACCTGGTGAGAGCCACTCCACCTGGCCTTCACTGTCGCGAGACCGAAGTCTCCGATTTTCACCGTTAGTCCTTCATGCAAGAAGATGTCTGCGCGCCTGTCAAGGAGTCAATAGCTAAACACATGGAAGACAAACTCCACTGCTTAACGATGATACTGCAGGCACTGCTTCAATCTCAGAACTGATAGAGAGGATACTGTTGGACTTCATGTCACGATGGATGATGTTCTTTGCGTGTAGATAGCTTTAAAAACAAAAAAGGAACAAAGTTTAGATGAAGTTGCAGTTCTTTTTTTATGAGGCTTTTAAGGGAAGCTTCATTGTTCGCTACGTACTCCATGCCCTGAGCCGTCTGCCTGGCTATGTCGATGAGCTGGATCATCTTGAAATTGGTCTCCAGGACGTGGATGTGTTTGTAGAGGCTGCTGCCCTCACACCACTGGGTCACGATAGCCAGGTTGTCCTTCGTCATGTAGCCCATGAACAACAGGATGTTGACATGTCGAGTTTTCCTGCAAGCAGGGGACGGAGAGCGGGAGGAAATCAGCAGAGCAAAGATAAGATAAATGTTAGTGATGGTGAACCCAGAATGCCGCTAATACGTGAAATAAACACTGCGGTGGAGGTATTTCTCACCTCAGGACCGCCACTTCATTTCTGAATGCCTGAAACTGCTCCGGTGTCGGGTCGGTCACCTTTAAGATCTTCACTGCAACATCGCCTACAGCAAGAACAGCCCAATGATTAAATCCCAGTATTCTGCACACACGCCAGTCATTTCACTGTCACCTGTGTCACGTGGTGCAGTGAGAAAATGTCAAAGTGTGGGAAAAAAAAAAACATGCGACGGCGTTACACCTGACAGAACCCTGCCCCGTCTGCGAGGAATTCCTACCATGCCATTTTCCTTTGTATACAGTTCCAAAAGAGCCTGAACCGATGCGGGAGTGCAGATAAACCTCGCTGGCCTCGATCTCCCAGTAGTAACTCGAGTCACGCTTGTCCCGAGGCCTCTGAACGAACCGAAATCACAAAGATGCAACTGTTGGCACGCGAACTAAACACAAGACAGTGATTTTACAGTGCGGGCTGCGCAGAGGGACTCAAATACCAAACTCACAATTTTATTTTTCTCCTGAGTGTTGAAGGATGTGGCCCTCTCCCGCTGGGCAGGTGCCGGGGCTTTGGATTGGGACTGGGACCAGCCTGTCGGGCTCTGGTTGGGAGAACTCCCAGCTTAGGAAACACAAAACCAAAAGAGAAGGCCATTTTAGCTGTATCAACATCCAGGCTGTAAAGATCTAGTTCGCTTTAGGCTTCACTGTTTTTAAAGCAGTCAGAAAGATCTGAAAGCATCGATAAAAAGGGGAAATGAGTCTTGAAGGTTGGGGGAGGAGAAGTGATGCAACCCTGACACACTGCGACTTGAGTTTAATCCGACGCAGCTCAGATGCTTACCTGAGTCGTGATCACGCATCGCATCCTGAAGACACAGAAGAACACAACATTTGGTTAGCTCGCTCACAGTATCACCTCCAAACGGAGCTGTCACTCATCATTTGAAGTCAAGTGCAGAGATATGACTGGAGATAGCCAGTTTTTGAAAGGCATGCCATTCAGACCGCACACAGACACTCTGTTCTCTAACCTTTTCTGGACTCTCAGGCGAGGCCTCAACAAAAGACTGGGAGAAGTGCACAATACCTACTTTCCTCTTCAGCCAGAATCTATGGCACCAGGAGCTGGGAGAGGTATTCAGGCAGTCTAGCTACTCCCCAGTAGGGTACAAAGCAACGGGGCAGTGAGGAGACAGGAGGGGAAAGGGACAGAGTAAAAGAAAGTGAGGAAAGGACAACCACAAAAGTGATGAACAGGTTTCTACCTGGACAGAAAATAAGAGCTACACGTCCTACAGAGCATGCAAAAAAAAAAAAAAAAAAAAAAACAGTAGAGAGGTGATTATGCAACAAGTGGCAGAAACAAGAACTGAACAGAGGGAAATTAAATGTTGCACATATTAAAAACTGCACAAGCAGATGCTTATCGCGGAGAATTAGGAGAACAGGGTTAGCTCTGTCCAGGTAGATAAGAGGTAGAAAAAGGCAGGACGAAGATAGCTGGAATGCCTGAGACCAACGCAGGAGGGCAAGAACACTCTGAGGCGCGAGATATTTTAGGAGCGGCCGCTCAGACCTACAGGAGGACCCCGGGGGCCCATATGGTGTGTAGTTACCTCGATCATGCTGCTGTCTACAGGCAGGGTGGTGCTAACCATGTGCACGTTGGGTGTGGAGGTGGAGCGCTGCCTCTGGGAAAGACCGCCGCCTGTGGGTGGGTAGGATGTCATGTAGTTGAAGGCATGAGGGGTGGAATATCGGTGGGCTGAGCTGGGAGGGCAACAAACAATCAGACGTTACAATTCTGATGCAAAATACAGCAAAAACCGCTGATCGCTCCACCAGAGGCAAACGTCGAATCGAGTAACTTCTTTAAAATCAGGCCACTGCGGGTGTGGTGGAGTACTCTGCGGAGGGCTTTTCTAGTTTCATTTCTGTCATTTTCTCTCACTTTCCCCAGTTAGACATCTTTTTTTCCCTTTTTTTTTTTTTTTGTACAGCTACGCCCACAACACACAACTACAAACATACCTCAGTGTTTAAAAAGAAGAAAGCAGAATAAAAGTGGAGACACAGCTTATGCCATTTTTGGCAGACTTGACACGGGGTTATTTTGCCCTTGATGTTGTCCAAAAATCAGTATTGGCTCAGCTAAAGAGCGCAAAGCTCACCAGCCAAATATGCTAATCTCCACGCAATCCGAACGCTGATCTGACTTGAGATATCACAAGCACGACATGCATGTTCATACACAGTTTCCGCATTCAGTCAAATATCTTGGTCCTCGCACAAGACGCGCTTAACTGTAGCTGCTGGTTAAAACGGGGGACGGAGGAAACCCGGCAGCATGACGCGTGTAAACAAAAGATCATATTATATTACACCTACACACTCCCTGAGAACAATCCCACTTTTGGCAACGCAAAAACTATGTTTCAAAAGAGTTTCTTTTCCAGTGAACGCTCGACGTGGAACAACTCGATACTTTGTGAGTGCTAATTTGGCAGCTCAGAGTGCTTTTAAACCATTTTAAGTGCTGCTGAAACAACAGACCCTTTTCACGCCTCGTTACATCAGCCCCTGGCCCGGTAAGCCCCCATAAAGCTGAGGACGTCATTAAAAACAAGGTTTTATTTAATTAAGATTAAAGTTCTTCAGAAATTGGAACATAACTACGGCTGTGCTGCAGTAAACCATCGAAAATACCACAAAAATGACAATGATCACGGACATATCTCCCTATTCATAGTGCAACCACACAAAGCCTGATTTTATTCATTCACCAAATGAAGAAAGAAATCAACCTTTTCCTTGTTTTGCTTAATAATGTTGCACTGATGAGTAGAGCTGCCTGGAAGGATCCATCCAGTCCAACTACACACAACACACTCTCCAAGTCGGAGTTTCCCTGTGGAGTTTGTTTACAGGTGTTTGAGATAACACTATCCTGAGTTTAAATTGTTTCCAAAATGAAATGTTAAAGTGTATCATGAGCAACTGAAGCACATTAAACCTACTATATTTTTTTTGGGACACCACAGAATGTCAACAGTTATTTTGCTTATTCAAACAAAAAGACACTTTGTTTTATAATTTGTCTGACACACACTACAAAAACGAACTCAGCAAAACAAATTTCATATAGGCGTGGCAGAAAACCGTTTGTGTGTGTCTGTAGTGTCAATCTAGGTCACATTCTTTAATATTCGGAGTATGGATTACGCAAACTTCACCTTGGAAACCGTGTTAAGGACTCCCTCATTCGCCGGGACGTCAGCGGTGGCAGGGACGGGGCGCTGCTCTCACCGGGGTTTGGACACAACCTGAAGATAGAATCGGAGTGTGAATAACTGGCAGTGTACAGCTCATGGGGAAGTGTAAGTGCTTAATCAAAATGCCAGCTGACTGCTGCGGGCTGCAGCAGCCATCAGGTAAAAGGAGCTCATCGCTTCACCGTCAGCGAAATTAATCTGAATGATTACTGTCAGTCCTGCAGCCTGCATGCAGAGGTACACTCAAAGATATTGGTTCTCAGAGTATTTATGCAAAAACATTTCTCTATGTTTGGACATAAGCAGAAAAAAATGACTTTCAGTAGAGCATGCGGTCCCTTTTTATCCAGGAGCACTTTGAAACCTATGAAATCGAAAGCAAGTAAAGTGGAATTTATGTCATTTTTTTAGGTGTTGTTTTCAACTACAGGACAGAAGTTGAAGAGAAACAAGAAATGAATGCAGTGTGCAAACAAACTACTTACAGGAGTTGTCTGATATTGCTCCAGTCCACGCACATCGTGGGAACTTTGGTGCTACAATGCTCATGGAATTTGTAACCACATGTTTGGCAACGGAAACCATTCAGAAGAAACTTCTGGCAAATGTCACAAAACGCTAGTTTCAGATATGTTTTTCGAACCTGCAGATGACACAGAACAATATGCATTAACTTTGCAAGGTGGGGACTCTTGTGCTGAATGTATGAGGACACTCTGAAAGTACTCACAAAATTATGTGTTGTCAGAGGAACGTGATCTAGAACCTCCACCAGCAGCTCCTCCCCGATCAGCGAGGTCGGGTCCGTATTCCAATCCATCCGGAACTTTTTACTAATGAAACATATTCCGGATTGGATAATTAACGAAACAAGTGCAACAGGAAGGTGTGTGACTCAGAAAAACTGATCTGATCTCAATGGTCATGGTCACAAATCCACGTCGGTCCTGTGCTCACCTCCTCTGTCCTGGATGCAGTCTGAAGACAGCGCAGCACTGAGGCAGCAGGCCTCGCACCTTCAACGCTTTAATCAGGCAGTTGTGAAGAGTCATACCAGGTCTCACGTTTACCTGATGAGGGAGAAAAAAACGTTTGAAAATGTGTTTAAAAACATTAGTGTCTCAGGTCATTGCCAGGATGTTATTTGCTAACATGAGCGGGGTCTTTCTCCACACAATCTGGTTGAAAAATCTGCCTTTAAATCTAATTATTCACTTCAAACTGCCACTAGGTTTGAGTGATTGATTTGCCTTTTTCTCTGTGTTTGCCCTGTGACGGAGTAGAAAGGTATCCAAGCTGTAGCCTATCCTACACGGCCTTGAAAAGCGGTATAGAAGAAGATGTATGTATGATTTGTTGGCTTCAAATCCCAAGTCATGACGCTACCTCAGCTGTCCTTTTTCCTTCAACAGTGGAACTCACCACAGTGCGTTGCTGGTTTGGGAGGTAGACTCGGATAGTGCTGCTTGTCTTGGAGTCGGGCATCTTGCTGTCATCGGAGGAGCGGCGCTGGCAGGAGAAGCCCTGGACCATGGTCGGGGAGAGGCAGGGTCCCTCAAACGCAGAGTCCTTCATACCAAAGCCGTTGCTCAGGGTCTTCCACGCTCCCTGAAGGTGCTCCATTTGTAAAGACTGGCGTTCTCAATGGTCTGAATAAACATGAAAACAGATCAACACTTGGTCTTATTTTTCTGTGCAAAGACAACGCTGGTTTGCAGACTCAATGTTAACCTGCAAAACACACAACAAATGTGAATGCTGAGGAAATGTAAGGTTTGGGTAGTGTTATTGCTGTTTTCTCTGCAAACGATCAAATGTTTTTCCTTGTGATTTTAAAATGTGACTTTAAAAAGGCTTTGATGAGTAACAAAACATATTTGTGTCTAAAATGCATGCTTGCTACAACTAAAGGAAGCAATAATAAGTAGCTAAACACAAACCCACTTGTTTTTATGAGGTCTCTAAGCCAATCTTCTTAGATTATGGCACGATTAGGGAAAGTAATCATTTTGAAAGCGTGACAGGAAAACACGTATCAACTCAAAACAGGACAACATGAAGCTATAGCGTCAAGTTTTAGAGGGTAAAATGTAGAATTTTTGCCAGGATTTTCTCCTCCGCATCTATAAACTGTCTTTAACTTTCCTTTTTGAACCACGCTGTGCAGCTATGCAGACAAACTAATCCAGCCAAACCTGGAGAATCTCAGGCCACCCCAGAGGTCAGTCGTGTTATTTAGGGTATGCTTTCAACAGAATCTATTGTCTGCACGGTCGGACAACAACAGAGTACTAACACAAACTCACCCACATACTGCAGAGAATATGAATATTTCCATGCACGGTCCATTTGAATAACAAATAAAGGACCAGAATAACTTGAAAAATACAGCACAGTGGAAAACAACATAGCCTTTTCTATATAAATTGTTGCTGGATTTCTTTCTTCTTGTGATTTGTTTAAGGGTAAAGGTTCTTTTTTTATGTTTTTACAAGGTTCTTATTCAACACATTTGGCATGCACACTTTCACTGTGCAACCCTCCAAATGATCTCCTTGCACAAAAGGCTGCTAACAGGCTGCACAGATGATTTACTGTAGTGAAAAGTGAGCTGTCACGGCAGATATACTGGTTTGTCTGTGTAGGACAGAAAAGCTGGAAATCCAGACCACTGTGGGTCTTCTACCTTCCCAGCAGGGACTGTGATCCAGTGAAAAGAGCAACAAGGAGGACAGGAATCTCTAGTCTGCACTTTAATGTGCAAAACCAACAGCCAGCCTGCAAACCAAAATCAATCTCTTTAAAAAGTTTGTGCAAATTCAGAAATGAGATCAGTGCAGCAGGTTAGCATGATTAGGTTAAAGTCGGAGAGAGAGCGCTGCTGTTCCGAGTTTGCCATAATAGCATTACAAACATGAGAACGGGCTAATTAAACGCGTGCAGTTTGTGCTACAGTAGCTAGGTGTTTTGTTTTGGTTGGCCGTTTGAAATATAAGGCCTGGTAGGTCCGGTCGTAACTGAGAAATTAACCGAAGGCCCACAGAAGCGGACAATATCGTGTTTAGCTCCTTTCTTTTCTTTTTTCCTTTTCCTCCCCCTGTCCACCATTCAATTCCGCCTGCTTTCAAACGGTGCATTTTCCCCGACAAAGCGGTCTCACAATCCCCCCCTCCCCGTGTTCACGGCGACACAACTCAAATAAAGAGAGGTAGCAATGCTAAAGCGCCGAGAGTAGCCTGGCCGTGCTCACCAAGAGAAGTTAAAAAAGTTGCGCTCCGCCATAACTTCGGGAAAAAGTGGCGTCGGTGACATCATCATAACTGCAACGCATTCAAAGAAAAGACGAGAAAAGGGGAGAAAAATCGGAGAGTCCGGCCCGCTAAAGTCGATTCGGACTAAATCCACATCCGTTAAAAGTTGCATTAAAGTGAGACGTGAAGGTCACGGGAGGCTCTCTTTTACTAACCAGTCAAAATAACGCAGAAGGAAAAAAAAAAAAAAAAAGATCTTTGAGCCGCCGTGAAGGCGAGAAAAATCCCTGGAAGTGACACGACGAGGGGGATCCTCCTCCGAGAGTCCAACCCAGCGCTTTTCGGATTAGAATCCCGCTAAAGTCCCCGCTTTCCGTCCGCCTCCGGATCGATATTTACGCTGTCCATGAGAAGGTGAAGCGGGCCGGGTCGCTGTCGTGCGTCCGTCTGACGCCACTGATTGAAACAGGACCTTGCAGTCACAACAAGAGTTGCAAGCATCACTCACTCTGCGTAACTCCGGCACAAACCTAAAGCCCTCCCACTCCCACACACACGCTCTTTTCTGCACAAATCCACTCGTTAGTTCTTCAATCCCACCTTTTAGAAGATAAACACTCAAACCGCGGACTCTTTTAAAGTCACCATCGGTGCTCTCGCTCACAATTCAGACTGACGTCCGAGATGTTTATACTCGCGAAAGTGGCTTAATATGCAGAAAGGTTGAATAGTTGTAAAGCTGGATTTGTTGAAATACTGTTTGTCTTTTGAAAAGTAAACAATTTGACTCACTACCGGTCCAGAATAGTCCATATTAAATCCAAGTGCGCCATCAGCTGGATGCATGGAGACACTGCAACTCTGCAACCTCATCTCTTTTAACGCTGCTCGATTTAAAAAAAAAAAAAGATACTTTCCCTTCATATACTTTTCCTTTCTAGCTCATAACAATTTATTGATTTTTTTCAAAGTGAGCCGTTTCATCTGGGAATAATCACTGGGAGGAATTATAGAGAGATGGATGATATGGGATACAGAATGGATGAGCGGTTTAGATCAGAATCATCTATCTTCAATGTGCAGAGACACACAAACACACACTCAGATTTACTGCTATGGACAGTTAGGGTTACCATTAACCTCTTGTGCATGTTATTGGATTCAAGGAGGAAACCGGAGTTTGTGGAGGAAACCCATGCACATATGCAAAGAAAATGCAAACAAACAGAGAGGGATTGATATTGAGAATATTTAACCCAGACCTACTTGCTGTGAGGTAAGAGTGCTACCCACTTCACCAGGAATTTATACATATCTACAACATTTTACCTCTGATCTGCATTCATTTTAAATATTTCACATAACCATCTGCTTTCAGAGATCAATATTTCGGAATTCAATCAGGACCCTTTTACGTGTGTTAATCATGAAACACATACAAAAGATGTAGGAAAAACTAAGTACGCTACAAAGAACTGACCGTGCAATGGACGACTGAACTGTCCTGCAGGTTTGTACAGCTGATGAGCTTTGACACAAACTGGAACTCCTCAGTTCTGAGTCACGTCACATCAAACAAAATATATCCCAAATCATATCAGCATATGAAATCATATATATGCTCATCTGTACTCCTCCCCTTATGTCTGTTTTTCATCTGGTGGAGAAGCAATTGTGTGCATTCGAGCAAAAAACAGAAGAAAAGAGGTTCAACCACAATTTGGGTCCTATTGTTTGATCCTTTAAATAGAATTGAATCATCCTTAAATGTCACAACTTCAAAAAATCCAGCTGTTACAGCACTTATACAGGAAAAAGACAGCGTGATTCAGAATGATTATGAAATTTACTGTAATTGTCTATAAATCAATTTACAGATCTGACCTTTTGGTACATTTCTGTCTGTTTAGATATATCCAAACTCCAATTTTAAGGTTGTGAAATGTTTGTTGAATGTCCCTGCAATGAAACACTTAAAAAAAATAATAAAATAGAAATTAGACCCACCTTCTGATTTATCAGTCAGTAGACAATATTTGCCAGGAATCATCTGATTGTTTTAAAAAGCAGCGAAATCCATCTCTTTTTTCTTCAAATATGGATTTCGACTGTTCTTTTGACCATTTTATAAATGTTACTGTTGTTGTTGTTGTTTTCATCTAAAAGTACTTGATTATGATCCACATTGGACAGACACAAACACACACACACACACACACACACACACACACACACACACACACACACACTCACACACACACACACACACACACACACACACACACTCATACTTCAACACACTTTAGAACCACAAATTAGCTTCTATGGGAGTATACCACCCACCACACCCCCACAGGAAGAATATGCAAACTCCATTTAGAAAGATGCCCAAAACCAGACATTAATCAGCAACACTGGCCTCATCTTATATGGTGAGAATATAAACCAATACACCACTGTTCAGACCATAGCTGTTCCTTTCACCTTTAAATATCTCATTCAAAAGACAGCAAGGATTTTAGCCAAAACACATCCACCAGTTGAGTGGACAGAATCCCCCTATTCTTTCATTCACACTTTATTATTATTATTATTATTATAAAAAAAAAAAAAAAAAAAAAACAAGCACTGATAACCAGTTTGACACCTTATTCTCCCCCAGCCTGGACCTATGACAGTATCATTCTAAAACCATAACCTCTGTACTCACCATGTGTTCACCATTTCTGTAGCATCCCAGTCTGGGTCCCCTGACGCACTCCAATCACAGAGGGTCCATTGGTCCTGAAAGCTGGAGGTGACACAATCTGAGAAAAAAGTCTTAACAGCATCCTGGTCAAAATGTCTTCATGCGTTCAGCACACATTGTTTCCATGAAGCAGCAGAAACACAAACACACATTTAAGCCTCGTTTCAGTTTAAAACCAAACTCTGTAGTCATACAGCGAATCTAACTTCATGATGAAGTCTGTTTTACAGAAAATGAGCCTTTCTGATAGATCCTTCTTACAAATAACAGAAATACCAAACTGTGATTCTGTGAAGATGAGGGCAGGGCTTTGTCATTGTGGAGGTTTTTAAGGTACTCCACCCTTCAAGTGACAGCACCGCCATGTTCCATAACAGCACATTATTATACTTTTTTTTAATCCAAATCAGAACTAAATATCACAGATTGTGAGCATCTTACCTACCTTACCATGAATAATGTGATCCATAAAGGGAAGACGTGGCAAACAGAAACTGCTATCTCAGAGCTTTCCAGTCAAACCACCTTAAGAGTGAGATGAATGCATCTTCCCCACTTATTGATCTGGCAGAGCACTCAGGCCAGTTAGCTGAGATGCCTCCAGCTTGCAGAGATTGTGTCTCTATCAGTCCTCTGCTATTCAAAATAAGATGCAATCAAGACTTCTTCCACAATAAATAAATGTGGAATGTTTACGTTTCTGTGGACAATGCATTGATTTTTTTTCCACTTTTGATTGAAATTTATCTCAAAGTCTTCTGAAAATTACCTCAGTTACTAATTTTAGCACAAAAAAAAATAACTGTCATTAAACTAAAGTGAAAAACAATTAATGACATTGAGAGACATGCTTGTTTTGCTTGCCATTTCATTACTCTTTTTGTTTTCTGGGCTTTTAGATTGAGTTTGAATCGTTTATTGTATCATATATTTTACACGATGGTCAAATACTTTAGATTAATATAACTTTACCGTAATTTAGTTTTACAGTGGGAAAGTCTTATGTGATCTCTTGGTCTTGGTGTTGAACACTTCTTGTCAATGTAAAGACATAATTTCTCAATTTTGTTGTAAGATGTTCTGGTGACAAAAAAGGTTATAATATAATATAATATAATATAATATAATATAATATAATATAATATAATATAATATAATATAATATAACATAATATAATATAATATAATATAATATAATATAATATAATATAATATAATATAATATTACAAACGTCATCTTACAATTACAAATTGAGCTAATAACAGGAACAGATTCTTGATATTTGATTGGATGCCTCTGAATCAAAGGTAGTGAAAGAGACATTTTGAAGTGTTTATATTATTACTTTAAAATTTCCTAACTTTTGTTCTCTGAAATTGGCAGGTTGACTTTTATGGAGAGAACGTCTCGGGAACTGCCTTTTTCAGTTTAATATTTATAAAGTTATATGGATTTAAGTAGTTGCAATACATTTACATGAGGGTATATATACTGCCTCTTCAAAATGATGTGCACATGTGCAGATTTATGTGAAGCAAGTTTTCAAATAACTAAAAATCAAATGAAACTGAAATTTTAAAAACGTGGAAACTGTCTCTGATCTAATCTGTGGCCCTATAACGTGCATGTGTCTGTTGTTGAGAAAATATAGTTATGTAACACATGGACGAATAGTTATTTAGAAGGTACTAAGTAAGTGAGATTGAAAAGTGCAAAATAAAGCAAGTCGATTAAGGGAAAAAATGACCTTCCCTGTCTACCATTGGCTGATGTACAGAGGCGGTGTCCAGACATCCTCGTCTCCGATTGGTTGTTTCCTGCACGAGTAGCCAATGGGAGGGCGGGTTTTTACTGGATCCTGTGAATGACAATTCAGGAACTCCTGCTCACACCGCATGTAGCGCAAAGAAGGAGGCGTAAACACTGACATAGCTAGATACCCAACAAGGTAAGCAATAAAGGGACATTAAAATGTATTTAACCAAAAACGCTGTTTAGGTGTTGCTGGTTGAAGTACGACGCGTTGAAAGTGACACTCGCGGTAAATTAGAGCTTTAATGGGGTTCTTTTGTCAGCACAGCCTGGTATTTAGTTTAAGTAACGGTGCATCGGGATGGCAGCCCGGCCTGCTAGCGCTAGCTCGTCACAACGACCCTGCTGCTTGCGCCCTGCGCGGGAAATTTTGTTTGTGCGGTATATTCACTCATATCTCTATCAAAATCCCCGCGGTGCACCGATTTATGGCCACAAAGACCGGTTCGTCAGTTTCTTACTGGCGTACAGGGATCGATCGTCGACTGAAGCGAGCTTGTTGGCTGTGGTCGTGAGATGGTGTGTTAGGCTGTGCTAGCCAGCAGCGTCGGTGTCTCGCGAGTACGCAGGAAAATCAACGTGACTAGGCCAGCTAGCGTAGATTCAACCTTTGGCATTTGATTTCTCTTTTGCGTGCTCTAAAGCACTTCGGAATTGAACAGCCTGGAACACGCGCTCAACACAGGCGGGTCGCCCACACTTTGTAAAACAAGTTCTGGTATGTTTTATCACGATTAGGCCGCGGGTTTGTTGTTTTATATGCAGATGTCGGATCAACACATCACGATGCGACGTGCTGCCCTTTGACGCTAGCCTTCCAAGTTAGCATACAATCCACGGCGTGCTCATGGTCATCCCCTCTGGTCAGCAGCACTTTTAACCAGACAACGGGGGTGATTTAAACATCTGCACGCCGTGTCTAGCAAACAAATCTCTGCGGAAAAAGAGCCCCCATGTGGCTGCTGGAGACACGTTTGATTTGGCGATGATAAAACAAACCTTTCAAGTAAATAGAAACTGAAAACGGGCCTATTTTTGATACGTTAGACAGCTTGACTACAGCAAGCTATAACTAAATTACTTTTTTTTTTAGAATGGGTATATTTAGCAGAATTTACACTGTTTTCGTCTTTTCAGTGTTGGTTTTAAAAAATCAAACTCCAACTAGGCATATTGAATTACAGTAAGCTGTTCATATTTAATTCCCCAGCAGTATATTTTTGTAAGCTTAAGCTTTAAACCTTCGTGTCAATATATTGCCCAGATATCAAGACTGGAAAGCTTAACTTATTTGACAAGTTAAGAAGTTGACAGGCCTGATTTTTATAAAAATCACTATATTGCCCAGATATCAAGACTGGGAGGCTTAACTTATGACGAGTTTAAAAAGTTGACAAGCCTGACTTTTATAAAAATCAAACTCTACCTTTTTTCATTCATTGATATAAAATTACTTTTATTAGGCAGAATCAATGTTTTGTGTTTTGGGCACTTGGTCCAAGGAACTTTGATTACTCATTAACCTTTCCTGGTTTGATGTCTTCAGCACTCAGACAGCTGAAGGTTGACCTTTGGTGATCACAACATGATCTCACTGAGGAAGCAGTGTAAGTTAGTAAAGTAGTTAATTGTAGTCTGATTGGCCAGTTCTGTCAATTTCCCCCTCTGTCTGATGATAGATTAGACCCCCCTCTGGTAGCTATCATGCTAGACTCAGTCATGCTGTGTTATAACAGTATTACACTCTCAGACCAAAAAAAAAAAAAAAAAAAAACTGTGAACATGAACATCTTAGCTATTTTGTGTACATTTGTTAACACTGTGGTAGAGATAATGACAGTTTGTGGCAACTTTCACCAGCCTGGAGGATCTTGAGAACACATGTGTGCCGTGAAATGCTCATCAACAGGCATTTAAACCCAATGTGCCATAAAGTGTGTGCCCGTAGACCTAAAGCGCATTATGTTGGTGTGATTGTAAGTAGTTTAGACAGATTTGGCTATCAGTGACAAGAGTAATGTGCTGTGTTAATGCTTTTAGGTTTTAGCATTACGCTAAGCTGCTTAATTGTGAAACAACAGGCCGTGTTTTGAGCGATATTGCAGCCTGAAAATATAAGCTGGTATCTCTGTCCTGCTAGATACAGATGTGATTGCAGTACTTGTTGGTGTGCATTGTACTAAGATGTTTGAAAACTTGATGACAATTGGTGTTTTTTTTAATGACAACATAATGGTGATAAAGTGTCTTCAATTAAAACAAAAAAATTGAAAAGAACTTTGTGCTGTTGCAATATTAGTGCCACATATGCAAATTTTTAATTTTGAACTAAATATTGTCCATTAATCTGTTTTCCTTCTGTCTAGGTGATGGACATGAGCAGTGATTGCTTTGGATGTGGCCGTTCTGGTCATTGGGTCAAGAACTGCCCTAATGGGAATCCACGTGGACGTGGCAGGGGTCGGGGACGACCTAAGGGTACTATATCACTTTGATCGCATCAGTATGAAACATGTGTCACTAATCATGAAGTAACACACGTTTTTACGTCAGTGTATATGGTGACTTGTAACTTTTTAGAGTTGGAGGGTTTTAAAGCATACTTTTTGTGATTATACACACCAGCAATGGTTTTAAACTTTAGTTTTTCATCTTTACACATTTCTGTTTGTGCTTGTAGAGATGTTCTGTTATCGGTGTGGAGACCAGGGACACATGGCCAGGGACTGTGACCAAACTGAGGACGGTGAGAGCCTCTTTCAATTCAATTCCTCCACTGAAGTGACGCATTGTCCTTTTGTAAAGGTTGTGATTATTTGTTTATTTTTTTGGTTTTTGTTTTTTTGTTCTTTTTTTGTTTAGCGTGCTACAACTGCCACAGAAGTGGTCACATTTCCCGGGACTGCAAGGAGCCCAAAAAGGAGAGGGAGCAGCTCTGCTACACCTGCGGCAAAGCCGGCCACATGGCTCGTGACTGCGATCACGCCAATGAGCAGAAGTGCTACTCGTGCGGCGGGTTCGGGCACATCCAGAAACTTTGCGATAAGGTGAAATGTTACAGGTAGGTATTGACTTTCTGACCTGCATTACAAATGATGCTTCATATCTTTAGGGCAATAAAGTTTTGTAAATATGTTTGCAACCTCTTGGCAAGCTAAGTTCATTAAATTTTTGTACTTTTGGGATTTTCTGAAGTCCTTTGCTTTCTCTTTCAGGTGTGGTGAGATTGGTCACGTCGCGGTGCACTGCAGTAAAGCCAGCGAGACTAACTGCTACAACTGCGGGAAGGCGGGCCACCTGGCGAAAGAGTGCACCATAGAAGCCACCGCATAATCAGTGCCCTCTGTTGCCCCTCCTTTTTTCAGATTGATGGTTGGTTGTATTATTTTCTCTGAATCCTCTTCACTGGCCAAAGGTTGGCCAACAGAGGCTAGTCCCAGGCCAGTGAGCCTCTCGACATGTAATACAATGAAAGGGGTGAAAAAATATCTTTCTGCATTCAACACAAAAATGTTTTAGTTCGGTAGCGGTGTTATGTATAATGCTTTGTTAAAGAACCCCCCTTTCCAAGCCACTGGTGATCAGAGATGAATAAATGGGACTAAACATATGGGAATCTATAGGACCTCTGAGCTTGTGAACGTGTCTCATTAAAATGAGGCAGAAGAAGGGAGTAAATGGAAACCAAACTTCCATGTGTGGTCATTTTGGTTTGTTTGTTTTTTTTTTTTTTTAGTGGGATATGAGTTGGCCAAGAGAGTATGACACGGAAACGTTCATGATGCATTTCAGCCCTACACGCAGCTAAGTGGGCGATAACAAACTACATGTTATATTACTAAGATATAAAAATTTTGGAGGTAATAAATGATTCATGCTCTTTTATAGAAATCTGTTTACAATTTAAATATCACTTGGTAGACCAAGGTAGACATTTCCTTTTAAAATGGCTTTGGAATTTTTTTATTTTACCTTGGCAAAATTTAACATCAAGAACAGTTGTCAGAACAGCAGAATTAGGAGTTATTTGGGAATGAAAAATGTTTTCACAGAAATCAAAATGTTATTTTTGTACAATATCACTTAGACTACTGTATAAATACCATTTGCTTGTACTCAGTTTTTAAGTCGGAAGGAAAGTGCAACTGAAGTCCTAGAAAATAGAAATGTAATTTTAAACTATCAATAAACCTGGAGGAGCACGGGGAGAACACGTGTGTCTGGTTTCACTGGTTTGAACGTTTATGATGCATTTGATGGAAATACACCACTGATCATTTGGATTGACTTCCTGAACCTGTTTGCTGAATCTACAAGGTGGATTACTTCAATATTCACTGCAGATCTGTTTTGTTCTCAGTTACAACATATGCAGATCTTTGCACGAGTTTTTAAATGTCGAGCTATAAACCGATTACTTTGCTGGTCGCCTGCAGTGGAGGACAGATCTGACTGCAGCATGTGACTCCAATGAATGACTCTGGCTTTGTTTGCAAATCATGAAAGTCTCTGGATAAAATCAAGTTAAATCTGGGCGTTACTGGATGTCTTGGAACGCAGATGGACGGTCCAGTTCGTGATCTGACTTGAGAAATGCCCACGAACGCAGACGGGCCGTGGTCACGCCGTCTGATCCGGAGGGCGCGCTGGCGCGTGGAGAGAAATGGAAAAAGCTCCACCTCGGAGTCTAAAATGGCAGCGGGGGTTGCGGTGCAGATGCAGCGCCTTCCGGCGGAGATGCAGCAAGAGGACCTCCTCCTCCTCGCATGTCGTCATTTCGCTCTCGCCCAGTCAAATGACGAACGGGAAAGAAAGGAGTCGAGGAAAGGAGGGGGAAAAAAAGGAAAAACTCGAGCCGAGCAGCGGCAGCAGCAGCAGCAGCCAGCGCGCGGCCGGTGCGAGCCGGCTCATGCTTTACGCGGAGCTCCTCCTGAGTCCATGTTTGTTTTTTTCTTTTGTGTTTTTCTTTATTTTTGTTAAGTAGAGGAGATGAGGGGACTCCTGTCGTTGTACCGGGGCCTGTACACCCTGAGTAACCGTCAAGCCAGGCGAAAAGCTGGGATTGTCGGTTCTCGGTGCGGGCTTTGCGGAACTCAGTCAAATAGCAAGGTACGGTCGGAGCTGCCGCTGCGCCTCGGCTCAGCCACACAATAGGCTGTTTACGTGTTTACTGAAGATATTCTCTGTAGCGTGTGTCAGGGCTTTTTCCCCCCTTCCTTCTTTCTTGTGTTGGGTTTCGGTGTGTGCAGCTGTTGATGCTCTCAGCAGGGGATCTGACAGCAGATCGCTGCGTTTCCCTCAGAAGCGCCGATGCGCCCTGTTTTCTATGTTCTGATCTATCTGCCCCACTTACTGAGAAAAACAAGCTCAAAGAAAACCCTCTACTGATGTGCCGACAGATCTCTAGGATTACTTGTGTTGTGCTAAGTCTGTGCTGCCGTGTCACCATTAGGATCCCCCATTGTAGATCATCCCTATCCAGCGCCCTTTCTGTCTCCTATTTACTGTTTATTTTACTAAATCATATGTTGAAAACACAGATATCACACACTACAAAGGAAATGCATCCCTTTAAATCACACTATCACAACACAACAGTAATAAATAATGTATAGATTAGTATTCATGTGCTTACTTCTTGTCATCTGGATGTGGTTTAATGGCTGTTTTCCTTCAAAACAACTCTAAATGCACTTGTTGTTTTTTTTGTTTCGTGTATCTTGGCTGATGGCTCTGTCTTCCCTCCTCCAGCCTCAGCCAAGCTTTGGACTGTTGTTCGACATCGATGGCGTGCTGGTCCGTGGACGGATGCCAATCCCTGCTGCAAAAAAAGCATTCGAGAAGTTGGTGGACTCTCAGGGACAATTTGTGGTGCCAGTTGTTTTTGTCACAAACGCAGGGAATTGCCTCAGACAAACAAAAGCAGACCAGCTCTCTCACATCCTGGGAGTGCCTGTGAGTTATAGATTCATACCGCATTTAGACCCAGTTAAAGAAAAAAAATCAAACAACAACACACTGGATTCATCAGTGCTCGGAAGAGTCCTCTGCAATTAACCTTTCCTAACACTTGTGCTATTTCCAGATTACACAAGACCAAGTCATCATGTCCCATAGTCCCCTGAGGATGTTCAAGAAGTTCCACGACAAGTGTGTCCTGGTGTCAGGACAGGGACCCGTCCTGGAAATTGCAAAAAAGTATCCTGAAGTATTGTTTTCATTCCAGTTTATCTTACTATTCTATCTTGTACTTGAATAACAAGAGGAGCACTGTTTAGCCCCAGACAGTAGATCTCAGTCGTAAGCTTCATGCAACACAGCAAGGAAGAGATTAATATGTGTCGTAATAGATCAGCACAAAGGTGCAGTGGTTAGCAGTCTCACGACATAGCAGTCAGACTGATTGCATGTTTCTGTGTTTTCACTCTGATGAATTGACTCAATCAACCTCCTGTTTGTCCTGAACGCTCTGTCTCCAGTCTGGGGTTTAATAATGTCGTCAGTATTGATATGCTGAGGGAATCGTACCCGTTACTGGACATGGTGGATCACAACAGGAGACCCAAACTCCCGGTGAGATATCGAAACGTCGCAAACAATAAATTCAATATAGCCCACTGTAAATACTAAAATCTACATTTAGTGTCTTTTTCTTGATTCCAGTCTAATCCCATCATCACCCACTCCAAGATTGAAGGTAAAACATTTCCATGCTGTGAATCTTGGAGTTCCCTACTTAACTGCTGCTTTGATGAGTTTCGTGTTCTGCCCTATTGCTATCTCACAAGCTTGGTTGTTGTGTCTGTTTTATAAATCCTCACACAGCCGTTATTTTGTTCGGGGAGCCAATTCGATGGGAGACCAATCTGCAGCTGATAACTGATATTTTGCTGACTGACGGTAACCTCAACAGTGGGCATCAAAGCCAAAAGACGGGCCACCTTCCTCTTCTGGCCTGCAACATGGACCTCATGTGGATGGCCGAGGCACATTCTCCACGGTAGCCTTCAAAACACAAGAAGATTTTGGGGTTTTTTTTGTCTTTGAAGTGCTAAAGGACCCTTGAACTCAGTGTTCTGTTTTTCGCTGTCCCCTTTTTGTGTTAGGTTCGGTCATGGGACGTTTCTCGTGTGCCTCGAGAACATCTATAAGAAGATAACAGGCAAAGACCTGAAGTACGAGGCTCTCATGGGGAAACCCAGCGAGTTGACCTACCACTTTGCAGAGTACCTCATCAGGAGCCAGGCCATGCAGAGGCAGTGGAAGCTCCCCATCACTACCCTTTATGCCATAGGGTGAGACGCCTGTCTGAGCTCTGTATTGCAATTTCAATAGCGATTATCAGAACGAAGTTAAGTGCAATGATGGCATTCATGAGCAAGCACATCCTGTGGATTAACATACATTTAAATCTATCAGGATGTTGCTCAATGATGTGGTGATAAAATGAGTGTGACAAAGCAGAACTCTTTCCTTTTAACTGCACACGTCGGTGCAAATCAGCATGAACAGTTCAGGACTTGTATGTTTCACTTCAACATTTTTTTTTTTGTTGTTGCGTGGCTGTTGTTCTGCTTTTACATCTGTCGTACGTTTTCTTTGATCACGATCATGTCGACGAGCAGCGGGATTCCCTTTATTGTGGCACAACCGCCCACTTTCTATACGTGCTTTGTGCAAGTCGGGGTCACGGAGAGGGCTGGCGCCTCTCAGCTGACATTGGGTGAAGGACATAATACAGATTAGACACGTCACCAGTCCATCACAGGGCTAACACATGCACACACACTCGTGCACACACACTTACTCTCAATGCAATCGTCAATTAAACTAAACTGCATTGCTGAATGGCACGGCTGTCTATCATCACACATAATGTATAATTACTGATCCTTCACCTTGTGATTTTGTTTTTAGGGATAACCTCATGACTGATATCTACGGCGCCAATCTCTACAACTGCTACCTGGAGGAGAAAGTTGCGAGGAAGAACCCTAAAGCCATGGCCAAGCTGGTGACCGCCACTGGGTCCACCACCGCCGTGCCAAGAGAGGAGGAGATCGACAGCCTGTGGGAAAGCGAGTTAGCCATGCCGTCTGCGACGTCCTGTAAGTCCATCCTGGTCTGCACGGGGGTCTACAATCCCAAAGCAGAGGTGCCAACCGATGCGAATGACTGCATCAAAGAGACCGTGTTCCACGGTCACCGGGACTTCAGGTTCGACCCGGCGCTGGTGGAGCCGGGCCACATAGTGCAGGACGTGGCAGAAGCTGTCGACCTCATCTTTCGGCAGGAAAAGTTTGTGCCTCAGTAGAGTTGGAAGCCGACGGGTTGGAGCTGGTCAGGGGGGCGGGCCAGTCGGGGCATTAAACTTGGGAGGACCACTTTAGTGCATGAACCTGTAGGAGCCTAACACTGTGGACTTTTACCAACTGACAGGGCATTGACGAAATACAGGTCCCCTTTTTGAAATTTCAATTTGAAGAGAAACTTTAGAAAATCTGAAACATGTAACTGTTACTATCATCTGCTCTTTTCTATTGTTTTGTGATAGTTTTTATTTACCTGTTTTCGTTAAGGAACCTTGTAATACCTTTGCCTTATTTGACCCAGCTAAGTATTTTTTTTAGATGACAGTAATGTTTTAGATTGTTACAAATCCCAATACCACCCTATATTTATTACAAAAAAACTTGCCGGTGTTTTAAAGGAGCGTATTCAAGAAGCATCTGATGTTTTTTTTTTTTCTCAAGGTGACCTTTAATAGGTCACCTTTAATACGTGCATTTTCAATTGTTTGTTTACCTGTTTATCCTTGAAAATCTATGCATGAACATGAGTAATGTATGTACTGTAAGACAACTGTTTGATGTGCAATATTGTTCCTTGGTAGTACCGTCTGTCTGCATTTTGTCTTGTTGTGACAGACGTGACCAGTATTTGCACAGAGCAGAGACTTTCATCCTCGTTAAGTGTTAACATATCTTCCTGCCATATCCTGTTCGTGATGATTTAGAAATTCCTGCTTTTGCATCTGAAATTTTTATTTCTGAAATAAATGCTAATAACTAGAACTTTATTTAGAAACCAAAATCTTACCTGTACATCTGTAAAAGGTCACTCACTGCAAATACCATGCAAAAATATAAGGAACAGCTGTTTGTGTGGGTTTTTTTCTACTTAAAATAGTCAATTTAGAAACATAGTTATCATATGATAGTTGATATATTGTAATTTTTATTCAGTTATTCTGTCATCTTCTATACTGCTTTATCCATTTTAGTGTCTGGGGCTAATCCCAGCTGACGAAGCGCAGGGCACACCTTGGACAGGCCGCCGCTCCGTCGCAGGCCAAACACAGAGAGACAGATGGTACATTCACACCTACGGGGCAATTTAGACTCACCAATTAACCCCGGATGCATCTGACTGTGGGAGGAGAGTGGGGTCGGCCACATGGTGGCAGAGTGGTTAGTGCTCTCGCCTCACAGCGGGAATGAAATAGCGGTTCGCCTTTCTGTGTGATGTTTGCATGTTCTTCCTCCTGGTATGACATTTTCTTCCTACAGTCCAGAAAACAACATGTGGGTGAGGTTAATTGGTAATCCTAAACTGCACATGAGTGTGTGTGTGTGTGTGTGTCTGTCTCTGTGTTTGTCCTGTGATGGACAGACCACTTGTCCGGGTGTATCCTGCCCTCGACCATAGTTAGCTTGGATTGGCTCCAGTGTTTCCGAAGAATATAGATGGATGCAAGTAGTTGACTGTGAAACACACACACACCTTCAGGAATAACATGCAAACTCTGCACTTTACCAAGGGACATTTTCATTCTGAAATGCGAGAATTGACAAGAACATCGCCATGTGGGGTATAATGTGGTATTTACTAACAACAAGCAATCAGGAATCATCTTGATCTGGATAAATCATCACTTTCAGTAGCTTCTATTCGATTACATGACAGTCCAAAATTTGAAATGTATCTATTTGAAATTTGATTGCAAAGAAAAAAACACGCAGGTGAAGTATCCATGAAACTCAGCTGTAATATAGCTTCTTGAAGTGTTTTTGTTATTTCCAGTGTGGTGGACAGAAGTCCCTCATGTAGCCTTTATCTTTATGTTGTGCTTCTTGTGCAGCACATCCAGCACTTGAGGCAGTAATTCCATATTAAGAAGTGGCCGTTCTTGATCCTCAAAAAACATGCCAGAGCCCATATCTGAGCTACTGTCCCAAGTTCCAGTGTGCAGCCTCCTCCTGTGTTTGGGCTTCAGTGAGCGTAAAGAGTCCGCCTCGAATCCAGAGTGTCTCTTATCTATGCACAGAGTGATCGTGGACTTTCTGGCCAGTCTCAAGCTCCACAGCAGCAAAGCTATGAGGCCACACAGCATCACCGCCATCACGATGTTGTACATCCCATCAGTGCATTTTGCCAAAGCACAGGAAGAAAAGAAGTCATCACTCAGGTCAGTGATGAGTGTGTGGGCCAGAGAGCTCGGGCTGGCACACACAGGCTCCTTTTGAACAATGCCTTTGTTCTTCAACAACCAGTTCCTCAGGTATTGGATCCGGCAGTCGCAGTGGAATGGGTTCTCAGACAGGGAGACCTTTCTCAGGCCAACCAACCTGTCAAACAGGCCCGGAGCCACAGAAGTCAGCCGGTTGTTGTGCGCGTAAAGCTCTGTGGTGTGTGAGGGCAGACGAGGCAGCTCCATGAGGCTCAGAGAGGTGCAGTTGACAAGTAATCCACCGTGCGGGGAGGCCGAACAGAGGCAGACCTTTCCAGTTCCTTGTGCATTAGACGTAGCCAACAGGAGGAATAGAGCTAAGCTTAAACTGGATAGCATCCTGCACAGTTAAGACAGAAGAATTATTAATTCTGCATAATAAAGAAGTACTCTGAAATACCATAACAATGCTTAAAAAAGACTATAGAGAGGCAATGATTTAAGCATCTTATTTTTTTTTTTAAGTGCATTTATTCAGTTTAATTTTACTCAGCGGATCTCAAAATGTTATCAGAGAACAAATGTAGATACCAACCTTTCAGAGTGAAGCCAACATAAAAGTTTCTTCTTTTGGCGCCAGTCATCATCATAATCTCATGTTGGACTCACCAGCATAGTCATTTTCAGGCCGATCAGATGTTCTTTTAACCACGATGTGTGCCCTCGTTGTGTAATAAAAACTCATAATAGTGGCCCGGCCAGTGCCGAGGAGCGTCAGCAGCGAGCAAAGCACCAATAACACTGCGTAGTTCCCGTCTGACACGAAGCAAAAGCATCTGCTTCAAAGAGATAAGGATTTATCACGTGAAATTGAGAAGGAGGCCTTCTGAAGCACTCCCACTCACTGTTTATGAACACCCACTGCAATGCTTAGGGCAACAGAGGACACTTTACTGCAAATTACAGCCGGAAGCATGTGCAGCTTTTATGTGGATTTGGAATAGTTTGGCATCTAAAAAGTGAACAAGCTCGCAGCAAAAGAGAGAATATTTCCTAATGGAAATGTTGAAGTAAAAAGCAAAGTGGACACACACTGAGGGTGAATACCTCCGATCCAAGAAGGAACTGAAGGGGTAAGTATTTCACCACAAGGAATTGTAAGGAATTGTGCTGTCAGTACAGTTTTCACCTATAGGTGGAGTAATGGTATAGATGTTAGTTTAATGCATGCCCTCTAGTGGGAATGGTGCAACACTAGTGGAAAGCATTGTTGGAGGCTGTAATAATAAGATATGGGTGCCTGAAGAAAACACTCTAATGTGAAATGCAACAGAGGAAGAAAAACACAGTCCTTTGATTTAAAGAGACAGATCACCCAGACTCAATAATTAATACATTACTATGACAAGAGGCACCTAAAAACCCATGAAAGCAGAAACAACACGTGTGTACCATAAGTCATATATTTGTTTATTTTGCGTTCTCAACATTGTCACAGTTGAAGTTTTACAATAACTGGGGTCTTACTGACTCACTACTCACTGTACAAACAGAATGCACATATAAATGAGGCCATTCCTGTCTTCCTCGTGTTTTTTTTTTTTTTTTTTTTTTAATGTGTCTCACGCCAGACTGAACAGCTTGCAGCAGGATGTGTGCCACTTGTCTGTGTGTACATTATACGTGTGTGTGTGTGTTTGTGTCTGTGTGCTGCATGTATGAAAATGAGCTGGATGTAAATGGCAAACTTTCTAACAGTCTTTTTTTTAATTTCCACAGCAAAATGCCAACATCTGGACGCAGAGACAATCGATATGTTCATATATCACCCTATCACATCCATCTTAAAGGTGATGTTTGTACATCCTGATCTTAACTGCAGATATCAGAATAGACTACTGATCATATACACATTATTTACATCTCCTTGAACCCAAGTCTTGGTCCCTTTACAGCTTATTAAAGATAAACCCTTCCTTCAAGCGGTTCATCAATTTTGCACATCAAAATCCCTTATTTACATGATGAAAGCCCTCAGCAACAGAAGTGCAATGTTCTTCATGTTTTGTAATTTACACAATGGCTTTGTAGATGAAATGCATGCTGAGCTTCAATATAACTACCAGGCTAACATGGAACAACAAGGACACGTCAACATCAGGAAAAAAAAAAAAAAAAAAAAAATCCAAATCAAAACCGGAGAATTCAAAATTTAAAGGCTGATTTTTTTTCTTTTGTTGTTTTTTTTTTTCTTCTTCCCATCAGCTCACAGTGAATAGGACACATGATGCATCAGATCCATGCAGTGCATTGTCGGGGTACTTTCTCACAAAGAATGACTGGAGACATTTGAAGCACTACAACACACACCGAAAATAAACAACGGTTTCACATCGTCCCAAGATTTCAGATTTGTAGCAAAGACATGAAATCATTGGGAAGACACATTCAGTTGATCATTAATGTCCCGTTTGTGATATGTCTGTCATTTAAACGTCCTCTTTTGATAATTCAAATAAGGAGAAACATGAGAAGGTTAGCCTGACTTGTGATAATGGTTTTCTTCGTGAATGCTAAAATACATTTACAACCTGAATATTGGGACAAACAGTTTACTGTCACTAATTTACACACTAGAATAGACTCTTATCTTGTAGAATGTAGAAAGTTATTCTTTACATATACCCAGTTCTTTTGTTTGTTTGCATTTTGTATATTATAACTGCATTTCCTGAAAAAAATGAAAGTGTTCTTTCATATGTGCTTATCCAGCAAAATATTTCTGTTCAGGCCAAGGAGTAAGATATTCCTTTTATTAAAATATATACACACATTCTTCTTTCCATTGTGAACTGTGTAAGTATTTATATATTTTAAATGGAAAAAAAAAAAACGTATTTTCACCTGAATCTCATCCTGGACAAGATAACAGACCTCCACTCTCAGTACAAGTCTGCATTTTCTGAACATGATTGCACTTAAAACTTTGCTATGGTAACACTGATTTGTTATACAATGTGCAGAGGATAGCCTCACATCAATAACATTACATGCAAAAAATCACTTACTAGACATTCCACTGAACTCCAAAGCCTGTACCTCTCAAAAGACCACGAGGACAGCCAGACATTAATTTACAGAGAAAAGACTCTGACAGGGGGGGCGTCGAAATGAAGAAAAATAAATAAAGACTCAATATGAAGAAAGGAAAAAAAAAAAAAAAAAACACGCACACGCAAACAGAAGGGACACCTTGCTTGTTCTTAATGTACAAAATCAGTACAAAGATATTGCACATATAATAGAAAAAAAGATGAAAAAAATACTTCACTATGTAAGAACTCATTTTATTTACTCACCATATGCTGATAGTGAATGAAAAATATTTTAAACAAGGCAAAATGAAGATTAAAAAAATGTTTTTTTTTTTGTTTTGTTTTTTTTTAATTGCGAGAGTCAAAGACAGCAGCTGTTGCAAAATGTTAAAGGCAACAGACTTATCGTGTTCAACGCAAATGAGCCGGTCCACGTGTAACAGGAACTGAGCCATGAAGATTTTACAAAAAAAAAAAAAAAAAAAAAAAAAAGTCTTTTCACTCGTATTCATTCATTAAGCAGCCACTGTATGAGAAGTAAACGGACCTACCGAGCAGCCAGCCGAGCTGATTAACTGCTGGAGCTGACAGGAGAAGTCTGCTTTGAGGCTTCGGCTGTGGCAGCACAGCATTTTGAAGCCTTTATGCAACAGCTGCCGTCCAGAGGCTCCCTCTGATCCGCTTGAAAGGCAAAAAACTTTATAGAGGAAATTATAGGCCGGACTGAATGAGAGTTCACTCCTTTCAGATCTACATCCTGTTACCACAGAGTCAGTATAATACTGATAGAATTCATTTTTGCTGATAATAATAATTGTAAGTATAATCTTACAAATTACTTTACACACAATATACTGTACATGAAGTCTTGACTAAATAGATTATGGATTAATAATTGGCACATTTAATTATGAGAGCTAGGAGACAACACGTATAGCTGTCATCTACAGTAAATACAGCACTAGAACTACTATGACTGACTCGGTTGAGTTGTTCACCTGTCCTTTGATTTAGGTTAGTGTGAAATGATTATATCGAGGTTTTTCACTACATATGAGCTCTAAGGGAGGCAACAACAGATAGCATTCATATGATAGTAGGATCCGAAAACCAAAAAGATTTGAGAGTTGACTTTCGAAAGCTTGTGCACAAGAAAAGTTGCTGTCGAGACAGAGAAAACAGTCAGCCATGTTCTCATCTCAGGCCATCTTTCCTCCGGGTAGCGCGGAGGTAGGACAGGATATCGAGGGGATGAAGAAACGGGGAGCAGCTCGGTGAGAAAACGCACTCTCGCTGCGGGCCGCCGCGGCCGGGCGATGCATGGGGGCGTGTGTGGAAAACAAAGAGCATCTTCCTGTGCAAAAACCCTCCCCACCTAGAGGGGAACGAAGCCCCCTGATCAGGCAAACTACTGAAAGGCCCCTAGTGGAAGATTTGAGTCCGATTTCCATCCTGCATATTATTTGGACCTGGAAGTGAAAAAAGGTGACTGCGTGTGATTGGCTCCCATCACAGCAGCAGAAACACAGTGGACAGGCCATAGAGTTATGCTGTCAGTCCCTTTGGTGTAAGCAATTGTCCCTCCTCCGTTGAGTCCTCTCCTTGCTTCTCCTCTCTCTCTCTCTCTGCGTTCCGAGCATCACACTACGGTGCTGATGCCACTGTGTTTGGGTTTGGGTCCACCGGGCGCCGAGCCCGACTGCTGACTGTGGTGGTGGGGGCCGTGCTGGGAGTGCGAGGAGTGATGGGAATGCTGGCTGTAGTGGCTGTGCTGCTGCGGGTGGGAGTGTTGGTGCGAGTGCGAGCTGTAGGCCGGGTGCTGGTGGTACTGCGTGTGGGGGGGCGGGTGGTAGTGGTGGTGGTGGTGGTACGGCGGGGGGTTCTGCGGGACCTGGCAGTATTGGGAATGGTGGCCGTGGTGCTGGGACTGTGCTGCGTGAACCGCCTGTGCTGTGTGGTGCAGGTTGGTCGGGTGGGGCTTGTGGGATATGAGGGTGGGGTGGCCGGGGGCGGGGAAAGGAGGGTGGCTCTGAGATGACGGTTTCCCTCGCTTGCTGCCAAAGAGCGACCCCAGGATGGAAGTGGATGCAGAGTTAGGGATGGAGGGATGGCCGCGGGGCGCGCCCTCGCGCGGCGTGGTGGCTCTCCTTCGCGTGTGAGGGCTGCTAATGATGGACCCCTGCAGGAGGGAAAGAACGTAACAGCACGTCTGTCAGACACTGTACGACTGCACAACACCCGCTAAACTAGAAGCTACAAGGCACCAGCAGGATGAATTCACAGTTTTGGTTTTTTTTTCCAAGATAAACAAGTAGCAAAATGTTATAGGGCATGCAAATGAGAAACAAAAACGTTTTCATGATAGGCAGCAAAAAAACACTACGGATATTTCAGCTTGATGAAGGAAGCCGGAATTCAAAGCTCTGCCGCTAAGGAGCTAACTGCGCTGAAACAGTAAATCTGGAACAGGAGAAATTACATCAATACTGTTAGGAGCATCAATAATGACATTAAGAGGGGGAGGGGGAAAAAAAACAACATTTAATCTTCGTTGCAGTCAGTGTGCCAAAAAACCTCTGAGTCACACATGCAACTTGTTATAGTCAACTGAGGCATAGTTTCCACATGCAGAGAGTGTGACAGGCAAACTCATCATCCACACGTCAGCATTCTGCTAAAAGTCAGAAGGCAGGAGGAACTAAGCTCTCAAGTGCAAACTTCACAACAGGCCGTGGCACTTTTCCCCCGTTTTGAGTGCGACACTACTCCAATTGCAGGTATGGGCTTTCCTAAAAGGAAAAAAAAGACCCTTTTTCCTTTGGCTCATGCTTCTTTTGAGAGAAAAACCATCAGGTGTCTTTGAAAGTAGAATGAAATTTCCTGGGTCCCAGACTTCAACCCAACACGTGAACAAATGGACACATGAAATGGGTGAAATATGAATGAATGAAATCCCAGCTTTCAAAGTCCAAAAGAAGGAAATCAGAAGACCTCAGACTAAGCAGGCTACGTTCCTCCCTGAACCTTTGAGCTTTTGAGAGAAACTGAGAATAAGACAGAAAGAGGAGGACTCAGACAGGCACCGTGGCAGCGACTGATGCACAGAATTCTTCTGTCTTTCAAAGCTACCACCCTGAAGAACCAAATGAAAACCGCTTGGATGTGATCGAATGAAAGACAGAGACAGGTGACAAAGGGGAGGGATCAGAGGAGGCATTAGTAAAATCATGCTTTTTCTTTTTTGAAGGTAAAAGTGTATATTGGTCATATAACATGACCAAAACAGGAGATCTCTGGCTTCCAAAAAAAGGGGCAGGATCAGAGGCAGGCAACCCATGCATGCACACTAACTGAGGCAAGCAGGTTATAAGGCATCCCAGGAAGAAAAATAAATGATCCAAACAAATGGACTGAGTCTATGAAGCAAAGAAGGTGTAAGACCAAAAAATAAATGGAGTGTTTCACAGTGCACATCATCACATAGAGAGTAGCTTGGATACCAGCTGCTTTACAACTTACTTCCATATTGCTGTCTAGTGATCCTGCACTGCTGCGACGCCCCCGCTTGCCTGGCCGAGACATGCAATACCAGAGATTAGAGATCGACAGCACTTCTGGGTTGACTACAGACGTTTAGGCCGCCCACCAGTCCCGTAGGGGGCAGTGCAGTGAACTGTGACTGTGAGTAAGGACCGAATACGGGCGGGCAAGGGGGGGGTAGAGGGCATTCAGGTCTGAGACGGTGGTGGTTGACAGGTGGTGCCAGGATTTTCTTCACTCAAGTTGAAAACTAAAACTGCATTAGAATCTCTGTGACTTAACTTTTTTAAGCGCATTCGAAACCGGAGGCTAAGTCAGGCAGTGCTTCAATTTAATTTGAATGCATTTTAATAAATCTCAACGTGCATCACGCATGATAGACCCAGAAGAAGTCCACAGTGAGGTTTTACCTCGAGATTGCCACCCATCTATAAAAATCGACTTCAGAGTTATTAGTCAAAACTTTTTCTTTTTTTTTTTCCCTCTGAGTTTTGGTTTGAAATATTTTGGCAGCCTATGTTTTTTCTAAGATGTTGGAAGATGCAGGTTTTTCATACTGATCAGATTTGGCCTAAAAGCCAGTCTCAGTGACAGTCACGGAGGAGGAGAGACATCAAAAGCAATACAGTGGTTGCTGCACATGGAATGTACAGGCATATACAGGTCTGAGGGTGGACAGAGCACTTTCGCCATCCTTAGGCACACTCAGCCAATGATATATGACCAATAATTACACATAAACAGGAGGTTACCTGATGTGTATGGACAAAACACAGTAAATACACATGAGATGGGAGCATGGCAGGAAAAGAAAGAGAAAAACAAAAACATTTAACAAAAATGACCCCACTAACATGCCACATCCTGCATTGAGGAAAGCAGGAGACAGGAGGGCAGAGCGACTCCTACAGACTTCTTCACTGTCTGACCTATCGTTTCCTGTTGAGGTAGTGAGCGTAAGAACAAGCAAATCGTGTTAGCGACCGTGAGGCACACCCTCAACTGGATTTCATTTTGTTATCAGGTTTGTCACCTGATAACGTCACATAGCCGTTATCTGTAATGAATGAAATGTATTCTTGCTCCAGAGGCACAGCGGGTTTGTTAAACACTGATATTTATGGATATGAGATGACTTTTTAACGTCACAGATCAGCGACAACATTACATGCACCTGCCTGACACTGAAGCCCTAATGCCGAAACAGCCCTGACACATCAAATTCATGGCCTGTGGTATCCGGCACCGCGATACCAGCAGATCGTTTAGGCTCAACAAGATGCAGGGCAGGCCCTCGAATGCCCACCCATGACCCGATCACCGGTTCAAAACCTTTCTTTCCTGAGGCAATTTTTGCTAGATACTGACCACTGCAGACCAAAGAAACACACAGGAGCTACAGTTTTGGAGATGCTTGTGCAAAGTCATCCAACCATCACAATATTACTCAATTATTCCTCCCACTACATCAACCTGAAGGACAAAATGCTGCCGAATAAATCCCAATCACTATGTCGGTGGTCATAATGTTATGGCTGATCGGTGTGTATTAATCTTCTTGGCTGCTTCACAATGGTACATATCAGCAATGTTTTGTCTGACTCACAGATATAGGCGAAAGGAAATGACACATGATTTCTGAATGAAACGAAACAGATCAAAGTGAAATGCGTTCAGATAAAACAAACTTAGAAATGCAGAAGTGCCGAGGAACAAAAAGTGACAATAAAAACATGAATGGAAACGTCCAGAAGTAAACTTATCCAGGGGATCCGGAGTGAAAACTATCCATCAATTTCATTCATCACTGGTAAGACAAGGCTAGAAAAACTGCACTGCTTTAAACCTCTTCAAGAATAAGCCTGTAAAACATCTTTAAATAGGTTTTATTTCTTTTAGCACACACTAAGGCTCTTCCTAAGCAAAATACGCTGAATAAAAAAGAGATTCAACATTAAACAAGAGAAAAAACAGAGTTCAAACCATCTAATCATGAAGGAATTAGGTCATGAATTTGAAGGGAAAAACCCTAAAATCAATGTATGGTGCCATGAACAACATTTTGCTATTTTTTATCTCCTTGATATCATCACAGAGAGGCGGATGGCACAAGGAGGCTACGGTTTCTCCATGGAAGACCCAGCCGGTTAGAAGCAAAGTCATTTTGGCTATACCTGCTTCGGAGAGGTCCCTCAGGGAGCTGCTGAGGGCGCTCCTCTTCAGGCCCTCTCCCATGGCGTAGCTGTCGTCCAGACTGGCGCGGTTCATGTTCCCGTTGCCGGCTTCCTTCTTCAGCCCGGAGCTCTGCGACATGCTGGGTCTCACCACCCCCTTCTGCTTCTCCAGCTCAGCTGCGGGAAGGAGTCATGGAAACGCTGAGGTAAGTCGCAGCGGTTTCAACGTCTGCCGTCTGGCCGAGGAGCGATGTCTAAACTTTCCTGTTACGCATTCAGCCCCCCTTGTTTACAGTCTGAAACTTATGAAGAACTTCTCTGCTCGAGATGCACACACTTCTCTGAACTTCACTCGTGAAAATGAACGCTCGGAATAACGTGCTGTCACCTCTGGTCACCATCCCGTGAACTCTGTAAACAATCGCCCCTGTAAACCATGGCTGTTGAGTAACGAGGAGCACGGCCTGTTTTCACTTTGCTCAGGCTGAGGGAGACGAGGGGCGGGGGGGGGGGAATAAAAAGCAAGCTCACACTCTATTCTGTATTTCTCCATTTCCTGGACCTCGGCGATGGACTCCCGGAGATCGTCTGTAAACTTCTTGCGGTCCTGGGGGTTCGGCGCGTTGAAGTTGATGAGTACTTTGATGTCTGCACCTGGTATCGCCGAGGTAAGCCTGATCCCATTTGGGTA
The DNA here is from genome assembly GCF_902148845.1 of Salarias fasciatus. Lineage (NCBI taxonomy): Eukaryota > Metazoa > Chordata > Actinopteri > Blenniiformes > Blenniidae > Salarias > Salarias fasciatus. The sequence continues at coordinate 19,163,812 of NC_043764.1, read as the reverse complement.
ATCTGCGGCAATGACAAACACAGAGGAAGAGACATTTACAAAACAATAGAACAGAATACAAATGCTTCAATAACCCCAGAGGGAAGTTTAACTCTACAAAAGAGCCATATTGACCAAAACCCACAGTCGCACACAATGGAGAAATTACTCTGACGTTTAAGAAGTATAAACAAGGTCACCGCCGAGAGGTTTAACCGCCCGTTACAGCTGGAAGTGTAACTGCATCAAACCACGTGACGCAAACACTGTCGGGTAACGTGCTGCAAAACACAGACCATGCGAAAAAGAGACACTCGGTAACACTCACACTGGTTTTCAAACAGCATGACTTGCATCCCGTAGAGAGAGAAGGACTGTCTGAAGCTGTACGTCACCGAATTCTTCTTTTTCTGGAAAATCTTGGTGACCTGAAATTATGCAAAGAAAATTTCATGAGGCTCGATGCGGAGAGGAGAGGAGAGGAGATTAAAGGAGGGAGTCATTACCACGAGGAGGTCGTTGAACAGGAAGATCTCCCGCTGATGCAGACCCAGCTTCTGGAGCTTGTTTGGATCTGGAACTTCAAACAGGCGGCAGTAACACACCAGTCGGCGATGGGGCAGTGACAGCACCTACAAAGGAAAATGGCACAGACAACAACACTTCAGCAGTAATTATGAACCCAGCTCACATGGTAATGGGAAACAGACGTGGCTCTCCTCAGAAGAATGTAAAGACGCCATGTGTGGATGGAAGACGGAAACATTTCTGCTCTTTCATGTGCATTCTTCACTTTTCATGGTAATGTATGGAAAATAGATTCTCTTTTTCTTTTTAGATTTTACTCTTGGCATTAAAATGATAACATCTGCTATTAGTCTGTATTTCTGTAGAACAGAGTTAGCAGCAACAATCCCGATTAATTCTGACAGTGTATGAACTCGAATGCATGTGAAAGATCTGCACAGATACAGCTGAGCTCTACTTTACAATCTTGGGAAAAAACAGTGTGTGTGGATATGTGTATAAATACATGGTAATCATTAAATGGTTTTTTTCACTGTTTTCACTTTGTATTTTTTCATGCTTTGTTTTTGTTCTTTTTTAAATATCAAGGAAAAATGGGTGAGCCTGTGTTACACAGTTAAAAAGGAGGTGATCTCGAAAGGAATTTTAGATTTGCTGAGTACTGAAACGCTGATATGAGGCAGAATGACTTTTTAGAGATGTGTTAATGTAACTTACTTAAGTTTTCTTACATGTAGCATTACTAGACAAAAAGAAAATATTATATTCATACTAAATCAGCAAATGGCTGCTTAAATAAAGAACGATGTGCCCCTCTCCCGAGTGGATGATATAAAAACACCATCGCTGAATTCAGAAAAGAATTCTCTTGCTTCTGCGTCTGGAGTGCAGCACTGACTGCTCATCTCTCTCTAACCCAAATAATGCTTCAGGCTGCATCCAGCTGCTCAAGGTAAACCCACTCAAAAGAAAAAAAAACCTGTATGACGTGTGCTAACTGCTACAAAGACAAAGAAAACAAAAAAGATTATGAGCTCAAGTACGATTCACAATGATTTAGTATACTTACACATCCAAGGCCGTGGTGGAGCGATCCAATCTAAAGAGAAAGGGCAAATAATGTTACATATACTTACTGCCTCTCATAACAAGAAAATTAATTTCTTATCTTATTTCTTATCATTAATCTAAAATAAAGGCAGGCTTTTCTAAAAGATTGATGAACCTCATCAGCTGTGAATATGAGGTGATGATCTTTCTTTTCTGCTAAATTAATCTGTAATAATAACAGATTGTCCCTGAGAGGCCCTCTCAATGCAGCACGAGTGGACCTGATTATAATAAAGAGGAATCCCGCTGTGGTTTCTATGTTAAAGTGTTTTACCAAGTGGCCTTCTCAATTATGCAGCCAAATGGTGACAAGGGATCATTTTTCAATACATTCAATCATTAGCAGGAGGGCAGAGCCGACTCTGCTCCGCTGAAAGCAGAGTGAAACACAAAGGCCTTCGTGCAGGACAAGCCTCTGCCTGGAGCTGTATAGGTTAATCACCCTTTTAACCTTCACACACGACAGAGACATTATGGCCGACAGTAACGCTGAAACCCTGCAGCAGCTGCTGCTCCTCAGAGGACTGAATACAGTCAAAACAAACATTCTGACTGTATTCATGGCAAGAAATTAACGGACTAATAACTACGGAGTCGTGCGATTGAAGCAATGTAAAGTCAGTGACTTCTGGAGGCAACAGGGGGCACTCCCCTCCTTCTGAAAACAGGCAGGTGTCACTATGTGCAAAGCTTCAGCACTGACCACCAAGGACTCTGGGTGTTAAAATCAGCAGTACGAAGGTGTAAAACACAAGCGTGTCCCTATTCACAAAGCAATATCTAAAGTCAGAGGGAACCTTTCCACATCTTTGTTGCTTTGTGACATAAACTCTGACTTGGGGTCACTTTAGTTTCTCCTCCACCTCGGTACAATGATGTGTCTATATTTCATCCCACACTGCTGCACTGGGTCCGGATCTCTCAATGATTCAGCGAGTTAAACTCAGCAGGACGAAGATCCAAAACGCAGGCGTGTCCCTATTCACACAGAAACAAGAATTATCTAAATCTTTGTGTTGTTTTTGCAGCTTAAACTCTGTGAGTTGAGGATTAGAAGTAAGGAGAGAAGTAGTGTTTTTGCTGAGGCTAATTCTCGACCATGTGAGTAAAACCGTCTCAGGTCAATAGAGATTGATGTCCTGCCATGCCTGCAAGTTTTTTTGGTGACACTGACAGTTTTTTAGGTCTTAGTGAAAAGATATGAAATGCTACTCACTGGTTTCTTTCCCACAATGAGCTTCTCAACCTTCTGCACCTGGGAGACGTGGTCTTCATTGGTCTTCAGCTCTCGCTTACGAATCCTCTCATAGATGCCAACCAGAGTCTCCCGTGGTATGTCCTCTCCATCATCCACACCTGGAACAGAACAGAGCAGAGTTATGATAATAACTGACCTACATTATGCATGAAGCACATTTTCAAAAAAAGTTTATATACACTGTCCCCTAACTGGTGTGTGTTTTTCACCTCTTAAATTCTTGATGAAGTCCTCCAGCTTCATCTTCCTCTCGGGCTTGACGTTGGGGCTGTACATGTCGGTGTTGAGGAGGATGATCGCGAAGGCCAAGATGAAGATGGTGTCAGGGTTCCTGAACTGCCGCACCACCGTGGGGTTACAGATGCAGTAGCGCTGGCTACGGACGTGAGACAGGGGAGCAACGTCAGCCATGCCGTCTTGAAATGACATCAATAGCAGGAGCTAAACCAAAAGGCTCGATGTGGGGAAACAGTTTCAACACGATGTGAAGGAAGCAGAAGTCAAAATGAAACAGGTTCTCTTTATGTGCTAATAATCTTCTTGATGGGAATGCATTATCATGATGCACTAAAAACCTTACAAACTGTATAATTCCCTTTTTTTGTTTTTAATTTCGGAACAGTTTTCTTTGACATGCTGTATCTGGACGTGCAGACTGACCTGAAGGCTTCAATGAGCCGTTCCACCTTCTGGGCTTCACCCTGAACACGGATGTGGTTCTGAAACTTCCTGAGGGCCTCGTCCAGCTCCATGCCCTGGAAGTCCATCTCATCCACCACACAGCTGGAGAAGGAAGAGGGAGAAGGTGGACAGAAACAAACAATTAGATGGAAATAGTATGCCAGTCTTCATCTGCATCTGATGACATTTTCATCTAGAAAACGAGGGAAATGTTTGTGCTTGAATTGCAATTGAAATGTTTGTGACTATGGGGGCATGTGCATAGACTGATGTGGTCCAGGTTTGACCGAGAAGTTGGGTTAAAGGTTAGAGTGAGAGTCAGAGTTAGTACTGACAGGTGAAGCTAGGATTAGGTAAGTCAAAGCATAATCTGTCATGAATAAGTCAACATTAATGTAAGTAAACGCACTGTCCCGTCGAATAGAAAAGTGTGTGCAGATCATACTTACTCCAAGACGTCTCGGTTAAACTGCTTCTGTCGATTGCCCAGAAATTCTCCGATCATCTGCCTGCTTAACCCTTTCCTCTGCAGCAGGAAGTGAGCCACACCGACCGGCGTGTCTGGGATGAATCCTCTTTCAGTCAAGTACTGAATGCCTTTCTCCGGCTTCCTGAAAAGTTCAGCATGACAGTGTAGTATTACTTTCTGGACAGAAACCGAGAAGATGAGCACATTCTCGCTTTCACTGTTTGAACAAGCTTGAACTTGCCCTCACTATGAAATTAACCGTTGAGAAAAGTAATAGGAAGCAAACTGATGCACAAAAATGACTGAATATGGAATGTGGTTATTACCACAGAACTAAAACGCCACCCAGATATTTCACTGTAACTATAATATTGATTCAATTTGTGGATTAAATGAGTTTTTAACCATAGTTTCTCAGAGAGTCAACACAAGTTGTGAGTGTTTCAAGTAGGATGGGATATATAATTCATACTCTGTCGTACGATACTCATTAAACTATGCTCAGTTTTTTTTTTTAGGTTTTACGGGAAAAACATTTCAATACAAGTGTTTACAGTTTAGTGAGCCTGTAAGTGGCTTGTTTAACATTTTGCACATTAACTCTCCTCTCACCACAAGCAGTGGTCAAGCACATGCTCCATCAGGATGGAGTACCTACTTGTTGAACAGATTCAGGCCGATGCGGTAGTGCCTCTTGCGGATCACGTCGTTGCTGAAGATGGGCGAATCCCAGCTGTTGCGAGTCTCCTTGTGGTACGTCTGTTTGCTCAGAGTCTGCTCCCGCAGGCTGTCTCTGGACGAGGACTCCGAGCTGCAGTTGATGGTGTCGTTGGAGTTCGATGTGCTGTTGATGCTGTCGTTGTCCCCGTCCGAGAAGTCCGACTCGGACTTGCTCTGCCTGTTGGCCGAGCCGTTGATCGCCAGGTGGCTCTCTAGCTGGCGGTGGCGGTGGCGCAGGGGCGCGTCGTCGTCGCGGGAGGGAGCGCGCGGCGGGGGCCCGTGGGATATGTGTTTGGGGCTCGCCTGGGACGACGTCACGATGTGGCCGTGGGGTTCGTACACGGGCGGCCGTTTGACCGAGCTGCGTTCGGAGCGGTCGCTGAGCTCCGCGGAGCTATCGCTAGGAGGTTCAATGGTCAGGAGGGGAAGATGGTCCATTCTAATGCGCTGCTCTTGGCACTCCAGAGAAGGAGTGCTGCGGCAGCTAGTGTCTGTGTCACGACCCTCATCTTTGGGGTCGATAGGCCAATATTCCTGGGAGGAGTTGACTGACCGCAGCCGTAAGTCTGATTCTGTGCTGGAGGGATGATCGCCCGACCTTGAGAGAGCGATAGGAGGGCCCATGTCCTCCTCGTCGATAAACAAAGTAACATCACTATAGGACGCCATCGACTCGTCGTGCATCCGTCCAGCCACCCTGCGGTGGGCTTTCACCTGATAGGGTACCTCACCCTCCACCGTGGTGCAACCCATGGCCTCCGGGTCGGGACCCTCATCCCCCTGCAGGCTGCGGCAGTTCAGAGCATCATCTATCGACTCGGCTAAAGACTTGACCTGTCTGGAGAAGGCGTCCTCCAGTTCCGTGATGGCGTCCGTCAGGTCACTCTGCGGGGCCGCGTGAGCGGCCATGTTGGCCTGTTGGTGAACCTCGATATCGCCACACTCAGACTGCACCATGGACAGCGGAGTGCCATCCTCTGTCATGGACACCTGCCTCCCTTCAAAATAAGAGCTGTGCACTTTTTCCGGGCCTTCGA